>NW_007232599.1:0-1945 GCF_000164805.1 Carlito syrichta
TTAACCAGCTATCCAGCTGGCTAGCCAACTGACTTAACTAGTTCACTATCTAGCTAGCCATCTGGCTAGCCAGCTGACTTAAGTAGCTCACTTAATCAGTAGCTAAGTAGCTAGCCAGTTGACTTAAATAATTAGCTAACTAACTAGCTACCTAGTTTGCCAGCTGACTTAGTTAGCTAACTAGCTAGCTACCTAGCTAACAAGCTGACTTAAGTAGTTAGCTGCCTTGCTTGTTGTCTGACTTAACCAGCTAGATAACTAGATAGCTTAATTGTCATCTAACTTACTAGCTAGGTGACTTAATCATCTGACTTACATTGTTAGCTAATGAGCTGGTTAGCTGACTCAACCACCTGATTAACTCGTTCACTATCTAGCTATCTAGGTGATCATCCAGCTGACTTAACTCGTTAGCTAACTAGCTAGTTAGCCTAGTCAATTAGGTGACTCAACCCATTTGCTAACCCTCGAGCTAGCTGACTCAACCCGCTGAATTAACCCATTAGTTAACTAGCTAACAACTTGATTCAACCTGCTGACTTAACACTTCAGCTAATTAGCTAGCTAGCTGTCTTGACCAGTGGAATAATTTGAGGCTGACTTAACTAGCTGATTTAGCTACCAGACTTAATTACTTAGCTAGCTGACTTCCCTGGCTGATTAACTAGTTAACTAGCTGACTTATCTACCTGAATTAAATAGTTAGCTAACTATTTAACTGGCTGAATAACCAGCTGACTTAACTAATTAACTAACAAGTTACATAGAAAATTAAGTATCTGAATTAAATAGTTAGTTAGCAAGTGAGCTCTCTGACTTAGGTAACTGACATAGTTATCTAGTTAGCTAGCCAGCTGACTTAGCTAGCTGACTTAACTAGTTGGCTAATCAGATAGCTAGCTGACTTAACGAGTTGGTTAATGAGCTATATAACTGTTTTAACTAGTTGGTAAATGAGTTAAATAGCCTACTTAACTAGATGTTTAACCGAGTTAGCTAGGTGACTTAACTTGTAGGCTGACGAGTTGGCTGACTAGTTAGCTGGTTTAACACATTGGCTGATTACTCGGTTGACTTGTTAGCTGGGTTAACAAACTGGCTGACTAGTCGACCCACTATTTAGCTGGGTTAACTAGTTGAATGACGAGTTGGTCCCCTATTTAGCTCGGTTAAGTAGTTGGCTGGCTAGTTTGCTGACCTAACAAGTCAGCCGATTACTTGGCAGACTACTTAGCTGACCAAACTAGTCTGCTGACTAATTAGCTGACATAACTTGTCAGCTGACAAGTTGGCCCACTAGTTGGGTGATTGGTTAGCTTACTTAATTAGTGGGCCGGCTAGTAGGCCATCCGTTTAGCTGAATTAACTAATCGGCTGGAAAGTGAGCAAACAGGCGAACTGACATAACGAGTTGGCTGGTGAGAGAGGCGGCTGGTCTGCTGAATTAACTAGTTAGCCGGCTAATGAGCCTATGTGTGCTCTCCCATAACTAGTTGGCTGGTGAGTGATCCGACCGATGAGCTGACTTAACTAGTCAACTGGTGAGTAAACAAGTTAGTTGACCTTTTGGGCTACAAGCAAGCGGACAAGTTAGTTGACCAGATGGCTGGCGAGCAAGTCAACTAGTTTTCTGACTGGTTTGCATGTGAGTGAGTCTACTAGTTAGCTAACCTGATGGAAAGTGAGCGAGCCCACTAGATACTTGACCAGCTAGTTGAGTTGTGAGTTGACTAGTTAGCTAAGTACCTAGCTGATTTGCTAGCTGACATAATTAGCTAGCTGACTAGCTAGCTGGCTATACAGCTGACATAATTAGCTAGCAAAAAAGCTATCTAGCTGTTTAGCTAGCTGATTTAAATAGCTAGGTAACTGGCTAGTTACCTGGCTGCAGACTTAAATATCAAGCTGACTAGCTAGCTTACTACCTAGCAGACTTAGCTAGCAA
>NW_007232600.1:0-13048 GCF_000164805.1 Carlito syrichta
TTATTAACACTCTGGGGACTGTAGGGAAGAGACCCAGAAAAGCCACCAGAGAAGGTGACATCTGCACATGGTTTGTTAATGAAAAGAAGTTTTCCAAATAGAGAAGAAGGGTGGAAGGAAATAATTTGAGGATGAGAGTAGAGCACATGCATTGATACAGAGGTCTAAAGCAATCTAGCGTATTTAGGGATGGTTGAGTGTTGCTAAGTGTAAAGCACAAAGTGGGATTATAGACAAAGCTGAGACAGAAGCTTGCCCATAGATAAAAGAATGGAATACGGTCCCTGTTGAGGGAACAGCACCATGATTTGTACTGAACTGCACAAATGCCATGCCATTTAAACTAAAAAAGGAAATGAAGAGATAGTACATCATATAAAGTCACTTCTGAACTATTTTACAAACTTTTTTGCAAGTAAGGAAATATTCAATAGAAATTTTACAAATAAAGGATTATTTTTCCAAGTAATAAGAAGTCCAGAAGCACTTTCTGGTATTGATTTGGTTACTCAGTAGTGCCATTGGGGACTGAGACTATATTTTAAAAATTCTTTTTCTTCACTATTCTTAGCATATCCATTTAAGTCTTGTGTTGATTGCCTCATGAGCTCAAACTGGCTGCTCTTGATTCAGATAGGAAGGAAAGAACAGTAAAGTCAGAGAGTTTTCTCTTTTTTGTTAAGAAGGAAAGTCTCAGCCAACTCCATTTCGTTGGCTACAAACTGTTGGCACTCTTTTAACAATCAATGGGCCAAGTGCAATGAGATCTACATAACACGTTAATTCTAATCAGAAGTCTACTCTGGAACAGGCATGGAATTCAAGAATGTAAACTCAAATTGTGAATGTCATGTCTGTGTTTAAGGGTTGAGTTTAACTATTAAAAGGAATAAACAGAGTATACCAGATATAGACAGTACAAAAGGCTGTTTATGGTCTAGTTTCGGTTTTGTTCTTTATCACCAATTCTTTATCTTCATATATCCTACTCCTACTTCCAACTCTCACTTATACACATATACATAAACACACAGATCAAATAGACTACTTGTGTTCAACTACTGTGTTTTCCGAAATCTATCATGCCTGTAAACCCTGGGAGTTGTGTATTCTTTATTCTATTGCCTATTTATGGCTTTCTTTCCATTCTTTGCTTGGGTATGTCTGCTTATCCTCTGGTATTAAGTTATCTTAAGCCTAACCAGTCTTTTTTTTTTTAATTTTGAATTATGGGGTATAATTCAGGGTATACAAATGTTCATCATGCAGGCACCCTTGTTGATGAAGTGTGCCCCCCCTTCCCCAGGCAGACTGCCACTACTGCCATTCCCACTTCCTCATCCCTATCCTGGGAGTTTCCTGCTACCGCCAATCTTTTCCTTATAGCATTATGATAATTGTTCAAGGTCCACTTATGAGTGAGAACATGTGATACTCAGTTCTTTGTTTCTGTGAAAGATCACTCAGTATCATAGACTTTAAGTCAATCCAGGTTGCTGAGAAGCTCATGATTTTGTTCTTCTTTATGCATAATATCCCATCACGTATATGTACCACATTTTTTATCCAGTCTTTTTTTATGGGAAGCATGGTCGATTCCATATTTTTGCTGTGTGAACAATGCTTCAATAAACATACGCGCACAGGTATCTTTTTCATAGAGTGATTTGAGTTTCTCTGGGTATATTCCCAGTAGGGGGGTTGCAGGGTCATATGGAAGGTCGATTTTTAGATCTTTTAGGAATCATCACATTTTTTTCCACACAAGCTGTACTAGTTTACACTCCCACTAACAGTGTAGAAGTGTTCTCCCCTCATCCTCTCCAGCACCGGTTGTTTTTTGAGCTATTAATGGTGGTCATCCTGACTGGAGTTAGGTGATATCTCAGTGTAGTTTTAAGTTGCATTTCTTTGATGATTAGTGAGACTGAGTATTGTTCATGTTTCCCTTGGCTACTCTTATGTCTTTTTTTGAAAAATGTCTATTCGTATCTTTTGCCCACTTTGTAATGGGTTTTTTTTTTCTTTTCTACATGTTTGAGTTCCTTGTAGATCCTAGATGTTAGATCTTTGTCAGATATAAAGTTGGCAAATGTTGTTTTTTTTTCCCCAGTCTGTGGACTATCTCCATGCTCTTTTGATGATTTCTTTGGTTTTGCAGGAACTTATCAGTTTGGTGAGGTTCCACTTGTTTATCTTATCTCTTATGGCACTGGCACTTGGGGGTTTGATCAGGAATTGGTTGCCAGTTCCAATTTCTGTAATGGTGTCTCCTGCATTTTCTAAGGTTCTTATAGTTTGAGGTTTTAGGTTTAGGTCTTTGCTCCATTTAGAGTTCACTTTTATGTATGGTAATAGTTAGGGGTCTTGTTTCAATCTTCTGCATGTGATCAGTCAGTTTTCCCAGCACCATTTACTAAATAGGTTCTCCTCTCCCCTGTGGTTTGTGGTGGAGGCTTTTTCAAAGATGAGTTGGTTTTGAAGCTTTGTTACTAGAATCTCTATCCTGTTCCGCTGGTCTGTATGCCTGTTCTTGTACCAATATGAGGCTATTTTGGTGATTGTAGCTTTATAATAAAGTTTAAAGACTGGGAGTGTGATACCTCCCACTTTGTGTTTTTTTGTTTGTTTGTTTGTTTTTTGCTGAAGATTTTTTGGTTATTTGTGGTAATCTATGTTTCCGTATGAATTCCTGTATTATCATTTCCAGGTCTAGGAAGAACTCTGCTGGTAATTTAATGGGTATTGTATTTAATAAATCTGTAGATTATCTTGGGTAGGGTGGACATCTTAACAGTATTGATTCTTCCAATCCATGAGCATGGAATATTTTTCACCTTGTTTGTGTCACCTTTGATTTCTTTGAGCAGTGTTTTGTAGTTTTCATTGTAAAGGTCTTTAAACACATGCTTGCCCTATTGCTAAACCAACCTGACTCATATTCTCACTAAGTTATTCATTTTTAAACCTTATCATTTCTTGAAATTTTCTGAAGACGTCAGTATAAAGATTTAGTTTCTTGAACTTCATCTTCAAGATGAATTATGTGACAAGACACCCTTTGGGATTACAATGATGATGCCTTCTGGCATGCACTTTGTAAAACCTTGTCTGACAAAAAGAAATATATTAAAAATAAACTCAAAATAAACTTATTATGTGAAGTATAATTTTTTCACACAAGACTTTCCCAAATATTTGGATCATAGTACCTTGAGTGTCTCAGTGATATTGTTTTCATGACTCCCACGACAAAGAAATGCCTAACACTTCCAATTATTATGTAGTTATGTCTAAACGACTTAATACTGTCATGCACTGCACAACTTCTCAAACCTTGGAATCAGATTGGATATTACCACCTTCATTTCTGTTTCATAATGAAGTAGTGTGATACTTGCTTTTTATCACAACAACCATTGAAACTTAAGTCTCACAAGAAGATGTCATTGAAAGAAATAAAGTGGTCTACAGATACCCTTACAGAAATCAGAATACGCAAACAATTCTTGATCAAAACCTGACAAGCACATACCATAAGAGATAAGATAAACTGAAAATCTCCTGCAAAGCAAAAGAAACCATCAAGAGATAGGGTAGACAGCCCAAAGAATGGGAAAAAATATGTGCCAAATGCATATCTAACAAAGGCCTAACATCCAGGATCTACAAGGGACTCAAACATGCAGAAAGGAATAAAGCAAACAGCCCCATTAAAAAAGTGGGCAAAAGATACGAATAGACCCTTCTCAAAAGAAGATATACAAGCAGCCAACAGACACATGGAAAAATGCTCAGCCTCACTAATCATCAGATAAATGCAAATCAAAACCACATTGAGATACCATCTAACTCCAGTAAGACTGACCATCATTAATAAAACAAAAAATGCCGGGCTTGGTGGCGCAACCTGTAATCCTGCGCCTTTGGGAGGCTGAGGTGAGTGGATTGCCTGAGCCCATGGGTTCGAGCCCCGCCTGGGCAGGGAGACCTCATCTCTACAATAAATCAAAAAATCTGCCGGGCGTGGTAGCGTATGCCTGTAATTCTGGCTACTTGGAAGGCTGAGGCGGAAGGATCGCCGGAGCCCAGCATGTCGAGGCTGCGGTGGCTGGGAGCGGCCACTGCACTCCAGTCTGGATGACAGAGTGAGACTCCAACTAAAAAAAATAAATAAATAAATAAAACAAAAAACAACTGGTGCTGGTGAGGTTGCAGAGGAAAGGAAACGCTTCTACAATGTTGGTAGGAATGTAAACTAGTTCAACCTCTGTGGAAAACAGTGTGGCAATTTCTAAAAGAACTAGAAATTGACCTTCCATATGACCCAGCAATCCCCCTTCTGGGAATATAACTGAAGGAACTTAAAGTACCTTACAAAAAAGACAGCTGCACACACATGTTTATTCCAGCACTATTTACAGTCGCAAAAACATGGAACCAACCATGCCGCACATTGAAACTGGACTGGATTTTAAAATGTGTACATATACACATGGAATATTATTCAACCATAAAGAAGAACAAAATATGGACTTCACAATGACATGGATGGATTTAGAGTATGTAATCTCAATGATTTCTCTCAGAAAGAAAGAACTGAGTACCACGTTTTCTCACTCATAAGCGGACCCTGAACATTTACCATAATACTATAAGAAAGGATTTGGCAGCAACCAGAAACTGCCGGGGTTGGGGGGGCACATAACATTAATAGGGGTACCTGATCTCAAACCAGGCATAGTGGGTACGAAAGGGAGGCCTAAACTTTATCTGTATGATGACCACTCGTATGCCTAATCCTGAATTGCACCCCACATCTTTAAAATAAAATTAATAAATTAAGGATTTGAAAAAAGAAAGAAAAAATACAGTAGTCTCATATTGAAACTAAATTATCCCATGCTAGTAGTTTGCACAATTTATGATAGATGTCTGTGTTTCCTTCATAAATGTAAGTACACTGTAGCACCCTGTATGTTCTATCCAACAACTTGACATTCTCAGCAGTTTGGGAACTGCAGTTTTAACCAGTAAGAAAAGGAGTGCAAAATCTACAATAAAAATGAGTGCTTTTACTTTATATTTTAGTAAGATCTACTGCAAGAACTAGCTACTTCCCCACCATTGTCAGAGTCCAGACACACAACATAGTGTTTGTAATTACAATGTCTGACATCAGCAAAGCTGTTGAGAACCAGCATCATGTCTGCATTTAAACTAGCATATCTTATCCTATTGTGTATACTTCCTGTGTACTTCCGTAGCAGATACTGAGCTAAACCCTGGATGTTGGAGATGAAAGGATGAGTAAGATACATCCTTCCCTCCAAAAGTTTAATAGTTGAATCTTCAACCTGTATCTCAGTTTTTCCTAAAATATTGCTGCTGATCTGCCCAGCCCTTTAGTGCATCTCTGCATGCCCGTCTGCTGTCTTTGGGGTCTATTTTTTTCCACAAGAGGCTGGTGCTCTTTTTTAGATTCCTTATAGCTCCAAATTTTCTATTGTAAGGGCAAAACTGTCTTTCGCCCCTCACTAGCTCATGCTTTTGGAACTCACTAAGTCTGATATGCTGGATCCCAATTTGGCCACAAATTTTTGATTTTTTTAAAACTGTAAAATAATGAGATTTTTGTCACCCAAAGTTTAATTTCTCAAATATCATAAAAACTTTAAGGTAGAAGTTTTCACTTCATTTATACTTACACATGAATCACTATATAGAATTCCAATCTGATCCAATCTACTCAGATTTTCCTGAGTAGACTATAATACAGATAAACTAAATGTGAACAATGAGTTTGTTTTATTTTATAGGCTTAATATGACAATAGCAACTTAATATGCTCGATTCGCATTACTGACATATGCAATAATTTATTATTCTTGTCAACCTCTCCATATAGAATTCAAGATGCAAATATTAAATGTGGGTGGCCAATATTCAGTCTAAGTGATTTTTCCAATTCATAAACATTGATCAGTCCCCAAACATGAGTTTGTTGCATTGTGCATAGTCTTTGCACTTTGAATATCACCCAAAAAGTGCCTTTTGAGTTACTCATACATATTTTTATGACATTGATGAGTAAAGGCTACAGGAGTATATCAAATGAGATTTCATATGGGAAAGTGCTTTGCAAACTGGAATGCCCTATTCAAATATCAATTTTTAACATTTCTTAAAATTTATTTGAGGATTAAAAAAACATTGTCACTTTGGATAATTTATAAGATCCTGTGTCACAAGCCTCAGTTCATATATGCCACTGGAAAAATTACATTTGTCACTTAAGTGTGTGTATGTAATGGATTTTCTGAATATTATCATGTTACTTACTTCCTAACCCATTTTAACTAGTAGCCCTCAAAAGCACTATTTACTAATATTTTCCCTTTTTTTCTATTAAATCTATCTGCAGTAGATATGACTTTGACTTCAATTGATTTGCTTCTCTCTGAAACCTGTTCTTAAACACAGTCACAGTCGATTGAGGGCTTTTTAATTTTTTAAAATAATTAATGGATTACCAATACTAAAATATGAAAGTTTGGTATTCACTTAAGTTTTGAAAAATAAATACATATAGGATTATCTTCATTGCAGTGTTTAGTTCAATGCTGTTTAATAGGAGTTGGGGTCAGAGGAGAAGGAATAGAATAGCAATGGATACAGTTACAGTAAATGTGCCAATGATGAAATGTTAAATGTCTTATTTTGTGACTATGCCTATCTGAGGCATAGTGTATGGATATGCCTGCATGAAAACTTCAAAACAGCACATTTTGGAGACCTTTAGGAGACTTACCAACCTAAGCTTACTTTTATACCTTAGTTTTCGCACTAATTTTATACCTTAAGTCCCTTTAATACTTTAATTTTCACACTAGTTTTATTTTACATTTTGATATGCAGGGATTATATAGTCATATTCTAGTTCCTAATCCCATTAACCACTCCTTTATATGATTATAGCAAGAAATATGATACCAAACATAGCTTAATTAATATTATTTTAAAGTTTTATTATCCTCAAATAATTTTAATTCACAACTTAATAGTGTTTGTATCACAGAAAAAAGTTACATTGAACAATAAGAGTGTGTATGCTGTAAATTTTCTAAATATTATGTTACGTACTTCCTAACTCATTTTAACTAGTAGATTTCAAAAGCCCAGTTTACTAATTTTTTTTCCTTTTTCTATCAAAGAATATCATTATCTTATGTACTTCTCTCTTACTTTATAATACAATTTTGAATCTGTAAAGTATTTTACTTGTTGTGTAAAAATATTGTGCTTTTCTAGGATTGAAGTTTATTCAAAATGCTTAGTCAAAACATAATCGGACATAGCGAATGTTGTGATTGACATCAAACAAAACAGAAAACAAACAAACAAAAGCACATGGTGACAAATATCTATCTCATCAACTCTAAGGAAGTGATTATTAAGATACAAATAAAATCTTGAGCTGTCATTTTTTGATGATTGTACTAAATTCAGTCTTAAAATCTTATCAGCTATAACAGCAAGGATTTTTGAGAATTCTGAAGAGCTCACCACAGTTAATTTTTTTTTTTTTTTGAGTTGGAGTCTCACACTGTCACCCAGACTGGAGTGCAGTGGCTGCTCCCGGCCACCGCAGCCTCGACCTGCTGGGCTCCGGTGATCCTTCCGCCTCAGCCTTCCAAGTAGCCGGAATTACAGGCATGCACTACCACGCCCGGCTGATTTTTTGATTTATTGTAGAGATGAGGTCTCGCTGCCCAGGCGGGTCTCGAACCCGCGGGCTCAGGCAATCCACTCACTTCAACCTCCCAAAGGCGTGGGATTACAGGCTGAGCCACCGAGCCCGGCTGCCACAGTTAATTTTTAAGATTAAAGAAAAGGATTGTATAATAATAATCATTATCCTTTATTCTGAAGGTATAGAATTTTTAATAGCTTCTAGCTATTTAACTAATGAAAAGCTGTTTTCATATGGAAATCTACATTAACTACTGCATTTACCTAGTGCTTTTATGTTTCTTTCTAAACAATTCATTTATTTTGAGATTGTTCCTTTTCCCAGGGTATTGCTTTCTTTGTAATTGCTTCATTTTTCAACATATTGTATTATGAATTATATGCAAAGAAGTATATAGCTACAGGAAATAAGCCTACAAGAAGAAGGATTTACTGCTACTGGTATAATTTTTCCTGAAGTGAAATAGTGTATTGAGGGGCAAAGACAGGTAGCATCATCATCTTCCTAACATGTTTGAAATTGTACACATAATGCCAAGTTTGGGGAGATTAATAATGCGGTAGTTGGTTTTAATGTTAAATGAGGTAGTGTGTGACTTTGAGCTTTGTGCAAGCCAGTGTGACCAGGAGCAGTATCCAGATTGGTCATATCTAACATTGCAATGAAGGCAGCAGATAAGAAGACTAGGATATGAAGGCATGTGAATGGCAAACTGGATTCTCCTTTGCATCTAGCATATCTTGGTTTTGTTGACATTCTCTGTGCAAAGGAAAGACATAAATTTTATGGGAGCACTAAAAATGAGGATATACATAAAATGACCATAGTGTTCTTTCATTCTCTTTTGACTACAACTTATGGTATGTTAAAATTCTTTAAAATAGCAAAGCTTATCAATATAATTCAGAGTCAAAAACAACATATATTGAAGATATGGTCATTTATCATCACCTTAGGATAAAGTTTACTAACATTTAATTTCTATGACATAGAAATAAATGGATCAATACTATCACTTTTACTTCCAACTTAAAATGACAGGTTGGCTATTCATGAAAGAGAGGGAATAATTAATGGTCGAAATAATGAGAAGAAAGAAAGACTGAAGTCAAAACACGGTGGAGAAATTACTCCTCTGTAAGGAGTGTCAATTACTTTGTTTTTATAGGAAGAAATGATTTTGAATATAAAAAGAAATGGAATTCTGGAATTAGATTAAAAAACATATTAACAGAATAAACTAAAAGTAGTTTTCACTTTTATTTTAGACTAATCTTAATCTTCAAAATTTCTACAATGCATGCTTATATAACTTTAAAACACAGAAAACCTCATATTGTAAAATTCCCTGATCAAAATCCGAGGTAAAAATAACCTCAGATTTTATAATGTGCAATTACTTATTTCTGAAATTGCTAGTTCAATACATTTAGAGAATCATTTGATTTTCAAAGATATTAAATCAGCATTATTGTGATTGTTTTGGTAACAATTATCTTCTGCATATTATGTATTTTTATTTTTATTTTGCTACAGAAATGGTTTGCAGATGCTTAATTTTTATAACATCCTTCATGCCTCAATAATTTCTATTTGTACAGTGATAATTTTGAAAAAAAATATACATCTGCCTTCATTTCTGGATATGTCAGGAAATTGTCTAGAACTTTTAAATCAACCAAACAGCAATAACAACAACAAAAATACACAGATTTTCTTGATAGAATGCTGTCAAACTTCCTTCTCCTTTATTTTTTAGATCCTCTTCCCTGACCCAAGCACTCTCATCTATATTTCTATATCTCTGTATTTGCTCATATTTTATTTATTTGATTGTAAATAAAATTATAGGCTCTCCATCTTGGATCGAAATAGGTGAAAATTTATATATTTTTAACACATCTCATTTTTTTCACTGACAGTTTTGATATTATAGGATATTTGCAATAATAAATATAAATTTTTAAAAGACAATAGCACTAACCATGACCAATGTAAACATAGTGAAGATCAACACTTGTTTTTCAAACAAAACCATTACCTATCATGTACTTGATGATTTGATATCTTCAAATTAAAAATGTGTTCAGCCATTAGTTTTGAAATATTCTATCAGATTGAATAACCTACTAAAGTGTGTGCTTCTATTTAGCTGAATAGGGCAGACATCTATTCAGTAGTGACAGATAAATTATAGTTGGTGCGCTTAGTTTTTATTGTCACTTTACAATAACTGCATACTTCCCTAGAAAAAAATGCATTAAATATATATATGCATATATATTTAATGCAACTTAGATGCAAGTTTTTCATAAGCTTGACTCAAATATTAAAACAGTTCATAAAATTAAAACATAAAACATTTGTTTAAGATGACAATTTCCTGATAATTGACTGGAAATTGCTGCTTATTTTAATTGATTTATACATATTTCATTGCCTTATGGACTCTCTGTGTTGTTTTGCACTTTTATATTTTTGTTCTATTTTCAAGTGTAACTGTGATCCTGATTGAAATACTTGCAAATACCGAATATAGAGGCAGTCCTTCGATACTGGGGAATAAATCAATGGTTCACACGACATAAATGAGTAATTAGAAATAAGGACAACTAAGGAGCCTAGACCTGTGGAGAATGGATCTCCTAAGTTTTCCCACTCTGGTAATTTGCAGTATAGCCCTCTGTCAACAATAAAACAAGGCCAAGGCGGTGGCTCATACCTGCAATCCCAGCATTTTGGGAAGCGGAGGAGAGAGTATTGCCTGGGCCCATGGGTTCAAGACCAGCCTGGGTAACTTGGTGAGAACGCATCTCTACAAAAAAATCAAATAATTAGCCAGGCGTGGTGGTACACACCTGTAGTCCCAGTTACTCAGGAGGCTGAGGTATATGGATCACCTGAGTCTCTGAGGTTGAGGCTGCAGTAAGCCAGGAGTGTGCCATGGCATTCTAGCCTGGGTAACAAAGTGAGATCCAGACTCAAAAAAATAAATTTGGAGGCAACCTGATCACATTCTCACCTCTGAGCCTCTCAGTGGAAGACAAGTAGAAGAATTGTGAATTTAAAAATAATGCAAACACTTTTCTTCATGTTAGCTGTGCTGTGATGCATTGAGACTATTGAAAATTCAGAGCTTTTCTGATGCTGTAAACAGTTGATTACATATTTGGTGTTATGTGTATTTTATAAAGTATTCTTACAATAAAGAAAGCTAGAGAAAAAAAAATTGAAAATTCCAGCTCTCAAGTTTACTACCAACGAAGCCCTTGACAAGTTAAGTTTATTTTTCTATGCCTTTGTTTTCCTTATCTATAAAATAGAATCATAATAGTTCCCACTCCATAGGGATGTGAAGATTCAATGAGTTAAGATTAAATGAGTTATACAGAACACTTAGAATACAGCCTGCACACAATAAGTCCTATTTCATGAAGTATTTGCTGTTCCTATAAGACAATACTTGCCTTGTGATCTCTAAACATGAAGTATCTATTAAGTTTCTACTGTGTTTAAAGATTCAACCTATGGTTTCTAAGTTTTGGATTGAGTCTTCTACAAGCAAACCTGAAAGGAAGTCAGAAATCCTTTACTTGGAGTATCGGAGATATTTTTCAACACCTTATTATACTCAAACAATACTTGAAAAAAATAATTGCTTTCTTGACAAATATTTTTTTCTGTGTATAGCTAGTATGCTGATTCAGAATACAAAAAAAGCTTCAGCAGATTAAGCTTACCTGAAATTTTCTTTAAGCAGAAAACGTACAAATCAGATCATTTATAATATGTTTGCTATCTGATCTGGCAGAAAGCGAAGATTGGAAGATTCGATAAACATGGCCCAGTCAGTCCTAATGTCAATAAATAAATAAATAAATAAATAAAATGTATAAACATTTATCATGGTTGTTTTGTTTTACCTAAATTTTCAAGGTCCTTCTTGGTGACAAATTTGTAATCATCGTAAACTGTGCTTTCTGGACTCTCCTCCATTTCCTCTGTCAGGTTGTCTAACAAGGAACACCACCTAGGAGCAGGGCCCAAAACCTGTGGGTGTAGATGAAGACATCAGCAGATGCACATTTCCACCACATTATCCAAGTCTTAGTTACTTTACAATCGAATTTTCTTAAATATAACTTTTATATCTTTGTTTTTATTAGACGTATTGACAGATAAATGCAATATGTGTAATTAAGTATACAATGGAAGAGAATAAACAAAATATAGAGAATTTAGGCTTGTAAAAGGAAGCAATCTCAGTTTGGGGAACAAAAGTATTAATGAATGGTCTTACATTAGAACTATCAAAATACAGATAAATAATTCAAGAACTTATAAAACATCCATCCTGAATACGGTGACTCATGCCTGTAATCCCAGCACTTTGCAAGGCCAAGGCAGAATTGTTTGAGCCCAGGAGTTCAAGATCACAACATAGTGACACCTCATCTCCACAAAAGATACAAACATTAGACAGGTGTGGTGATACACATCTGTAGTCCCAGATACTTGGGAGGCTGAGGCAGGAGGATCGTTTTGAGCCCAGGAGGTCAGGGCTGAGGTGAGCCAGCATCCTGCTACTGCATTCTGACCTGGGTAATAGAGTTAGATCCTGCCTCAAAAACAAAACAAAACAAAAACTCCATCAATTTATCCATTACCTTCCTCACTCAAAATAGTTCTATAATTATACAAAAGCATATTTGATATATGAGATTTTTTTAATGGAAAAGAAGTCTAAAATAAAAATGACTGTCTTTAAGGTTTTTAAACTAATGATTTGATAAGTATGTTCCATTCTGTATGACTCACTTCATTGAAATTCATTTTACTGTTTAAAAATTAAAATTTTAGACTACAGTTAATGACAATATATGGTATTCTTGAAAATTACTAAGACTATATTTTAAATGTTTTCACCACAAAATGGCAAGTACTATGTAATACAAAAGTTAATTAGCTCAATTAGCCATTCCACAATGTATACATATTTCAAAACATTGTGTCATACATGATAAATACATACTATTTTTATTTGCCATTTAAGAACAATTAATTCAAAAAATTTTTGTATAGAGAATTCTTCAGAACTAATCTAAAATAGGTGGCCAGGATCCATAAGTTATCCCAAAGGAAGGTTGAAGAACAAAAGACTGAACAGAATTTATAACCAACTAATAAAATATGAAGAGTTAAAAGTTTATAATCCAACTAACTCCATAAAATGCTATGCCTGCTTTGTACTTTTTTGCTATTAATACAAACCCTTTCCAACATGATGCCACACCC
>NW_007232601.1:0-10913 GCF_000164805.1 Carlito syrichta
TGCTCTCTTCCTTGTCTCAGGCCATGACTATGTCAACCTGAGTCCTCTGTCAGGATTTACCCCAAAGCACATGGGACCAGTCCATTGATTCTTGGAACACAATCCAAAAAGGGGTCTGTCAGACTTTCTTCTCCACATATCATGTCTTTTGTTTGCCATACGGTTCTTTGGTGTTCCCTTCATCAACAATGTGTTCTGTTATTCGTTGCATGACAGATTCCGGTAGCATTGTTGCCTACCCTTCTGTGGATGGTGGGACTCAGGTTTCACTGAACGTGTCTTTAGGATCTCTGTTTTTTTAGTGGGCCTGTTCATAGCTCAGCAGTGTTTAACTTTTATTGACATCCTTGGGGACACAGGAGGGAGTCACCTCCTTCTCAGTGTTTTCAGGTCACCAGTATTTCCGGGTAGCCACATAGATCCATTTTCACTTGGACCATTTCCACTTTAGAGCCTGTGGCAACTGAAAATGTCCTCTCAGCTATGAACAAGCTGGGTGCTTGCAGAGGGAGAGGGAACTATCGCCTTTGCTTTCTAGAAGGAAGGTGGGCTACAGGCCCAGGATGTATGGGGAAAAAGTTTGCATCCATGCCTGTCATCATGACATATGGTGGTGGGAGGATAACCTAGCAAAGAGGGAAATTTGACTCCTAGCTCAGCCAAGCTAACAAATGCGGTTTCTCAAGCCATGATCTCTGACTTTATGGAAGATGATCCTTAAGTTTTTCCGGTTCTCCCACTGGCAGTTTGATTTTGCTGTGTTGGAAGCAGACAGTGGAGGGGAGGTGTCTTGAGAGGGATGTGTTAATGTGACAAACCCTGGTCTGAATTCACTTGTAGGAATCCCACCTCATGCAGAGCATCTGAGACACTCAGAAGCATCCTTCTTCTGGTAAGTCTGTGGAAGTGGTACACCCTTAGGATGTAGGAACACCTGAAGACTCCACGTCCAGGGAAAATGAAGGGTGCTGAATGTCTCTGATTCATTTTTTGGGCCCACCCCAAATTCTCCGGATTTACCAGGTTTCCTGATTTCATTGTGGATCTTATGTACGTTTGCACCTCTTCTTCCCTTTTGCATTCTTACTGCTACTGTTGTTTGACGTAAATGATCTTACGGGACCTGTGGTTTAGGTACACATTGCTTCTTCTTGCAGAGAAACCAGTGTGTTGTCTATTTGCTTTTGACCTCTTGTTCTGCAACATGTTTGCCGGATTTTGACAACAGGAGAAGCAACTGGGAAGAGAGAGTCATAGAACATGACCACATGGAGAATAAGAAGCTGGAAAGCAGCCACGGTTTTCGCCTATGCAAGGCCTCTAATACAAAGGCCATGGGATGGATTGAATTCAAATTTCAAATCTGTACTACAAACCCTTGACTGTTTTAGTCATCTCCACATACTGTGTGTCATGAGGGTAGCTGCGCAGGATGCCCTCTTCCCTTCCTCCTCTGCTTGTAATCTGCACAGTTGACTGAGCACATGGCCTCTTCTGACAGTCCATTCTTATATATCTCCACTTGGTGCCCCCCCACAAGAGGATCTCTCTGTTGTTGTTGAAAAATGTCCCACCGTTGTGTCCACAACCACTCCATGATGCCTCCCAATACTCAGCTAGTACCTGGTGGACCCTCTTTCTTTGTGACTGATCTTTCACCCTTGCCACCTCAACAGCTTCACTAGAGTTCTGGCAGAGGTGAAAGTTCACCAGCCCTTCCAGGTGCCACAGACCAAGTGTGATTTGACTCCTTCCCTGTATTCAGACCAGCCTAACATCATCCAGCTGTACAGGAATCCTCAGTTTTCAATGGAGGGAGGAAAAGTTTGCGTGCTTCATTTGGAAATGCGTGAGTAGTTTCTGGTGAACATGATAAAGCTTCAAATGAGGTCTTAGGTAGACCTCACTGTCCTCAGAGCCTGAAGTCTAGAGGAGGCTGGCAGGTATCACGTCTCTACCCAGGTATCCTAGGCACATATCTTTTGAATCAGCCTCCAGAAGGGGGTGTGACCATGAACAAGGGGTAGGTCAGCGATCGCTGCTCTCTTCCTTTTCTCAGTCCGTGACTGTGTCACGCTGAGTCCATTGTTAGGATGCCAGCCCCAAGGTCGGTGGGACCAATGGACACTCAGTCATGGAGCAGAACTCCAAAAGGTGTCTGTCAGATAGCCTGCTCCATGTTTCATGTCTTTTGCCTACCATACTCTTCATCATCAGTGTTCCCTTGGTTAACATGGCGTTCTGTTTTTCTCTGCCTGACAAATGTCTGTAGTTTCATTTGCCTACCCCTTTTCGGAGGGTGTGACCCAGGTTTCACTGATCTTATGTTTAAGATATCTGTTTTGTGTGTAGGCCTGTTCATAGCTAAGCAGTGTGTTCCCTTATGGACATTCTTCTGGACACAGAGGGAGCCACATCTCTCTTAGTGGTCACGGGTCACCAGTATTCCTGTGTAGCCACAGAAATCCATTTTCACTCCTCCTGGACCATTTTATCCCTCATACCCGTAGCAGGTGAAAACGTCCCCTCAGCTGGGAACAAGCTGGGTGCTTGTGGAGGGAGATGGAACTATTATCCTTTTCCTTCTAGAAAGCAGGAGGGCTGTGTGTCCAGGATCTGTGGGGAAGAGGATTAAACCCATGCCCAGACTCACGAAGCGTGGTGGTGGGAGGAAACCTAGCAGAAGAGGGAGAATTTGAACTCTGGCTCAGCCAAGCTAAGCAGAGCAGCCATCTTAAGCCGTGACGTACGGCTTTCTGGAAGATGACCCTTAGGCTTTTCCTGTTCTCCCACTGGGAGTTTGATGTTGCCTTGTTAGAGGCAGACAGTGGAGGGGAGGTTTCTGGCAAGGGATGTGTTTCATGTGACAAACCCTGGTCTGAATTTGCTTGTAGGAAACCTACGTGATGCAGAGCATCTGAGACACTCAGAATCATTCGTCTCCTGGTAAGTCTGAAGAAGAGGTACACCCTTAGGAGGTAGAGACATGTGGAGACTCTACATCCAGGGAAAATGAAGGGTGCTGATTTTCTCTGTTTCACCCTTTGGGTCCACCCCAAATTCTCTGTGTTCACTAGATTTCTTGATTTCCTGTGGTTCCTGTATAGGTGTTCACCTCTTCTTCCCTCTTGCTTTCAAACTGCTACAGTTTGATGACACAAGTGGTTCCTGAGGTTTTTGGCACATATTGCTTCTCTCTTGCAAAGAAACTGGTGTGGTGTCTACTTTGCTTCCAGCCTGTTTTTTCCACAACATGTTTGCCAGAGTTTGACAACAGGAGAAGCAACTGGGAAGACAGAGTCATAGCACATGGCCACATGGAGAAGAAGAGCCTGGAAAGCAGCCTCATTTGTCATCTATGCAAGGTCTCTAAAGCAAAGGCCACGGGGTAGATTGCATCCAAATTTCAAGACTGTACTGCAAACATTGGCTGTTTTAGTCACTCCACATACTGTGTCGTGAGTGTAGCCGCGTAGCCTGTCCTTTCTCCTTCCTCCTCCTCTTGTAATCAGAGCTGACTGAGCATGTGGCATCTTCTGACAGACCATTCCCATGTATCCCCACTGGGTGCCCCCCCAAGAGATTCCCTCTGTTGTTGTTGAATAATGTCCCACTTTTGTGTCCACAACCACTCCCTGATGCTTCCCAGCTAATTCACCTAGTACCTGGTGGTCCCTCATTATTTTTTTGTGTATGACTGATCTTCCACCCTTTCTACATCAACAAGGTCACTAGAGAACTGGCAGAGGTGAACGTTCGCCAGCCCTTCCGAGTTCTACAGACTGGATGTGATTTGACTCCTTCCCAGTATTTGGACCAGCCTAATAGCATTCAGCTGTATAGGAAAACTCAGTCCTCAATGGAGGAAGGAAAGTCTGCTTGCTTCTTTTGGAAATGCGTGAGTAGTCTTTGGTAAACTTGATAAAGCTTTGAATGAGATCTCAGGCAGACCTCACAATCCTCAGAGCCTGAAGTCTAGAGGAGACTAACAGGTGACACTTTTCTACCCAGGTATCATCGGCACATATCTTTTGAATCAGCCTCTAGAATGATGTGTGAGCATGAACATGGGTTAGGTAGGGATCCCTGCTCTTTTCATTCTCTCAGGCCATGACAGTGTCACCCTTACTTCACTGTCAGGATATTAGGCCCAAGGCAGGGGGGACCAGTTGACACTGACTCATGGAGCACAAACACAGAATGTGTCTGTCAGACCTCCTACTTTAAATTTCATGTCTTTTGGCTGCCATACTGTTCATTGTCAGTGTTTCCTTGGTAGCATGGCATTCTGTTATTCTCTGCCTGTCAAACACTCGTGGCATTGCTGCCTAACCCCCTGTGGAGGATGGGACCCGGTTTTCACTGAATGTGTCTTTAAGATCTCTGTTTTGAGCGTAGGCCTATTCATAGCTAAGCAGTGTGTAGCCTTATTGACATGCTTCCTGACACAGGGGGGAGCCTTATCACTCTCAGTGACAGTGGGTCACCAGTATTCCCGGGTAGCTACTGAGATCCATTTTCATTCCTGTTGGACCATTTCATTCCTCATACCTGTAGCAGCTGAAAACGACCTTTCTCCTTTGAACAAGCTGGGTGCTTGTGGAGGGAGAGGGAACTATTGCCATTTTCCTTCTGGAAATCAGGTGGGCTGTGGGCCAAGGATTTGTGGGGAAAAAGATTGATCCATGCCCAGAATCAGTAAGTGTGGGGTTGGGAGGATAACCTAGCAGAAGAGGCAAATTTTGGCCCCTGGCTCAGGAAGCTAAGCAATGTGGTCGTCTCAAGCCATGATATTTGGCTTTCTGGAAGACGACCCTTTAGTTTCTTCTGTTCTCCCCCTGGGAGTTTGATGTTGCTGTGTTGGGTGCAGACAGTGGAGGAGAGGTGTCTGCAGACGGATCTGCTTCATGTGACAAATCCTGGTCTGAATTCGCTCGTAGGAATCCTACCTGATGCAGAGCATCTGAGACACTCGGAAGCATCCTTCTCCTGGTAAGTCTGAGGAAGAGGTACACCCTAGGAGGTAGAGACACCTGGAGACTCCACACCCAGAGAAAATGAAGGGTGCTGAGTGTCTCTGTTTCATCCTTTAGGCCCACTCCAAATTCACCGTACCCACTAGGTTTCCTGTTTTCATTGTGCGTCCTGTGTAGGTTTGTACCTATCTTCCCTCTTACGTTTAAACTGGTACAGTTTCTTGACACAGGTGTCCTCAGGGGACCTGAGGGTTTTTTTGTCACACATTGCTTCTCTCTTCCAGAGAAACCGATGTGATACCTATTTGCTTTTGGCCTGTTGTTGCGCATCATGTTTGCCGGATTTTGACAACAGGAGAAGCAACTGGGAAGAGAGAGTCATAGCACATGACCGCATGGATAAGAAGAGGCTGGAAAACAGCCTCGTTTGTCATCTATGCAAGGCCTGTAAAGCAAAGGTCACTGGGTGGATTGCATCCAGATTTCAAGACTGTATTGCAAACCCTTGACTGTTTTAGTCATCGCCACATACTGTGTGTCATGAGGGTTGTTGTGCAGGATGTCCTTTCTCCTTCCCCCTCCACTTGTAATCTGTAGAGTTGACTGAACCCATGTCCTCTTCTGACAGATCGTTCCCATGTAGGCTCACTGGGTCCCCCCCAGAAGAGAATTTCTCTGTTGTCGTTTTTGTTGTTGAATAATGTCACATTGTTGTGTCCACAACCACTCCCTGTTGCTTCCCACCCAATTCAGCTAGTATCTGGCAGTCCCTGATTCCTTGTGACTGACTGACCTTTTGCCCTTGCCACCTCAACAGGGTCACTAGAGACCTGGCAGAGGTGAACGTTTACCAACCCTTCTGGGTGCCAGACACTGAGTGTGATTTGACTCCTGTCCTGTATTCAGATCAGCCTACCTGCATCCAGCTGTTTAGGAATCCTCAGTCCTCAATTGAGGGAGGAAAAGTCTGCTTCCATCATTTGGAAATGCGTGAGTAGTCTCTGGTGAACATGATGAAGCCTCCAGTGATGTCTCAGGCAGACCTCACAGTCCTCAGAGTCTGAAGTCTAGAGGAGGCTGGCAGGTGTCACTTCTCTGCCTAGGTATCACAGGCACACGTCTTTTGAATCAGCCCCTGGGGTGTTATGTGACCATGAACATTGGGTATGTCAGTGATCCCTGCTTTCTTCCTCATCTCAGGCCATGACTGTGCCACCCTGAATCCACTGTCAGGATGTTAGGCCCAAGGCAGATGGGACCAGCTGATAGTCATTTATGGAGCACAATGCCAGAAGTTGTCTGTCAGACCCTCTGCTTCACATTTCCTGTCTTTTGCCCACTGTACTGTCATCATCCATGTTCCCTTGGTCAGCATGGCGTTATGTTATTCCCTGCCTGCCATGCACCCGTAGCATCATTGCCTACCCCTCTTTGCAGCATGGGGCCCATTTATCACTGAACGTGTCTTTAAGATTTCTGTTTTGTAAATAGTTCATAGCTAAGTAATGTGCAACCTTATCGACATGTTTCTGGACACTAAAGGGAGCCATGTCACTCTCATTGACCATGGGTTACCAATATTCCCAGGGCAGCCACAGAGATTCATTTTCACTCTGATGGGCTTTTTCCTTCCTCATGCCTGTGGCAGCTGACAAAATAATACTCAGTTATGAACAAGCTGGGTACTTGCTGAGTGGGAGGGAAATAGTGTCCTTTTCCTTCTAGAAAGCAGGTGGTCTGCAGGCCCGGGACATGTAGGGAAAAGTATTGGATCCATGCCCTGATTGTGGACACATGGTGGTGTGAGGATAACCTAGCAGAAGAGGGAAATTTTGTGTCCCTTCCTCAGCCAAGCTAACCAAGGTGGTCATCTCAAGCCTTGACCTCCGACTTTCTGGGAGATGACCCTTAAGTTTTCCCGTCTCCCACTGGGAGTTTGTTTTTGCTGTGTTGGGAGCAGAGAGTGGAGGGGAAGTGTTTGGAGAGGGATCTGCTTCACATGACAAACCCTGGTCTGAATTCGCCTGTAGGAAACCTGCCTGATGCAGAGTATCTGAGACACCCAGAACCATCCTTCTCCTGGTAAGTCTGAGGAAGAGGTACGCCCTTAGGAGGTATTGACACCTGGAGACTCCATGTCCAGGGAAGATAAAGGGTGCTGGATGTCTATGTTTCATCCTTTTGGCCCATCCAAATTCTTTCGTTTACCAGATTTCCTGTTTTCATTGTGGTTCCTATGTTTTGTTTTGTTTTTCCCTGTTTCATTTAGTCGTCTACAGTTGCTTGACCCAGTTGAACTGAAAGTCAGGAGACTTTTTTAAAATAAACTTTGCTTCCTTTTCAGAATCATTTAGTATAATGCCTATTTCTTTTGGACTTTTGTTTCTCAACTTATTTTTAATTTTTTTCATATGAAAAATGAAACGAGGTAGCAAATCATAGCATATCACACTTTGGTGAATAAATGTCGGGAGGCCAAATTTTTTAGGGTCAACTAACGCTTGTGAAGCTATTTCCACATGTCCTTTGTATGCTGGTTTTCACACGCTGTTGCAAACCATTGACTCTTTCATTCATCCCTAAATTTTGTGTGTCAAGAAGTTAGCAACATGGCATGTCTTTTTTCCTTCTTCCTCTGTTTGTAATCTTGATATTTGACTGAGTGCAATTTCTCTTCTGACAGGCTATTTCCATGTATTCACACTATGCCCCACCAGGAAGAGAATCTTTTTTTGTTGTGTTGAATGTGTTTGCACCATTGTGTTCTGCGACCACTTACTTTTGCCTTTCACATAATTTAGTTAGTCTGTTGTAGTCCATCATGTCTTTTTACTAATCTCTCAGCCTTCTAACTTTAACAGGGTCAACAGGGAGCTGCCAGAGGGGAAAGTTCCTCACCTGTCTGAGGTGTCGTGGAGTAAATATTACTCAAGTCCATCTATGATTTTGACATGCTGAACTCATACCAACGTTATAAAATTAATCTTTCCTCAGTGAAGGGAGGAAAAGTATACTTGTGCAATGATGAAACTCGTGAGTATTCATGGTGAACATTATGAAGCTCCAATTATGTCCTGTAGAGACCCTACAGTCCTCAGACCCCAATCTCTGCATTTTACTGAATGATGACATTTCTATAACCAGGTCTCATACATAAATTTTATTTTAAGCAGAATGTAATAGGGTTGTGACAACGAATATGGGGTAGGTGAGGGAACTGCTTGCTTTTCTATCTCAGACCATGACTATGTCATTCTGAATCTACCATCTGGATATTAGACCCAAAACAGTGTGTAACCAGTTCACAACCATTATTAGTACATCCCTGAAAGATATCTGTCAAACCTACTGATTGCATTTTAATGTATTTTTCCAATTGCATTGTTCATCATCAGGTTTTTTGTTTTGTTTTGTTTTCTCAGCATTGTGTTTTGATTTTCTGTGCCTGCCAAAGAGCAGTAGCATCCTGTCTTTACCTGTGTTGAACATTTGACCCAGGTTACTAAACCTAGCTCCATGATCAATGTTTTGTGAGTTAGGTTGTTTCAAGCTAAGTAGTGTATTGCCTTATTGACATGTTTCTGGAGACCAGCTGGAGCCTTGTCACTCTTAGTGGCCTTGAGTCGTCAGTGTTCCCATGAGGTCTCAGAGAATCATTTTCACTCGGATTCAGCAATTTCCTCCCACTTTCTGATGGAAGCTGGGAACATCTTCTCAACTCTGAACAAGTTGGGTACTTCCTGACGGAAAAGGAAATATTGCTAGTTTCCTTCCAGAAAGTAGGTGGATCTATGGGGAAAAAGTTTGGATTCATGCCCAGACTTAGGATGCGTGATCCTGGGAGGATAACCTACCAGCACAGCAAAACTAACCAAGACAGGTGTGTCAAGCTGTGATCTCTGGCTTTCTGAAACCCAACCCTGAAATTATTCTGTTCTCACAGTGGGAGATTTATGTTGCAGTTTTGGGAGTGGGCAGCGGATGGGACATGATTGGAAAGCAATCTCCTTAATGTGACAGAAACATGTCTCATTTCACCCAAAGGGAAACCTATCTAATGCAGATCTCATGAAATTCCCAGACCCATCATTTTCCTGGTAAGTCTGAGGAATGGGTAGATTCTAGGAGAGTGTGGATGCCTTGAAACTCCACATTCAGAGAAAACCAGAGATTTCTGAATATTTGTATTTCATCCTTTTTTTTTTGAGTTGGAGTCTCACTCTGTCACCCAGAGTGTAGTGCAGTGGCCGTTCCCAGCCACTGCAGCCATGACCTGCTGGGCTCTGGCAATCCTTCCGCCTCAGCCTTCCAAGTAGCTAGAACTACAGGCGCACGCTACCACGCCCGGCTAATTTTTGATTTATTGTAGAGATGAGGTCTCGCCAAATTGCCCAGGCAGGTCTCGAACCCACGGGCTCAGGCAATCCACTCACCTCAGCCTCCCAAAGTGCAGGATTATAGGCTGAGCCACCGAGCCGCGCGTATTTCATCCTTTCAGCCACTATCATATTTCTGTCTTCACAGTGTTTTCTCTTTTAGTTATAAGTCTGGTATAGGTTTTCATATCTTCTATACTCATACATTCAATCATTTATACCTACAGATTGAGATGTACTTGTGTAATACAAGATTTGTTGTAAACATTGCTTTTCTCTTTTTGTTTTTAACATTTTGTCAGTTTTTTATTTTCCTTTATTTAAAAAAAAATTTTTATTTTAAAGATGTGAGGTACAATTCAGGGTTTGGTATACAAATGTTCATACTGCAGGTACCCTTATTGATGAGGTGTGCCCCTCCCCTTCCCTGGCAGTTTCCCACTATTGCCAACCTCTTTCATATAGTATTATAATTGTTCAATGTCCACTTATGAGTGAGAACATAAGGTACTCTATTCTTTGTTTCTGTGATAGATCACTGAGTATTATAGACTCTAAATCCATCCAAGTTGTTGTGAAGTCCATTTGTTAGTCCTTCTTTATGGCTGCATATTATATTGGGTATTTGTACCACTCTTTTTTAATCCAGTCCAATTTTGATGGGCAGCATAGTTGGTTCCATGTTTTTGCTATTGTGAACAGTGCTGCAGTAAACATGTGTAAGCAAATATCTTTTTTGTAGAATGATTTGAATTTCTCTGGGTGTATTCCCAATAGTAGGATTACTGGGTCAAATAGAAGGTCAGCATTGCTTCTCTTATGAGGTCATTTATGTAATGCCTGTTTGCTTTTGACCTATTGATCCTCAACATATTTTTAGTTTAGTTTTTTTTTTCTGTGAGAAAAGAAATGAGGATGAGAATCATCTCACATACTACTATGGAAAATAAAAGTCTTAGGAGGCATAAGTTTTTAGAATCCTCAACATGCCTATAAAGCAATATACATATGTCTACTGCATACCAAATTCAAACTTTACTGCAAACCTCTGACTCTTTTTTTTTTTTTGAGTTGGAATCTCACTCTGTCGCCCAAACTGGAGTGCAGTGGCCACTTCCGGCCACTGTAGCCTTGACCTGCTGGGCTCCGGTGATCCTTCCACCTCAGCCTTCTGAGTAGCCAGAATTATAGGCATGCACTACCACACCCGACTGATTTTTGATTTATTGTAGAGATGAGGTCTCGCCAAGTTGCCCAGACAGGTCTTAAACCCACAGGCTCAGGCAATCCACTCGCCTCAGCCTCCCAAAGCTCGGGATTACAGGCTGAGCCACCGAGCCTGGCTAAACCTCTGACTCTTTAAGTCATCCCTAAAGACTGTGTGTTAGAGAATACTACAACACAATGTCCTTTCTCCTTCCTTCTCAACTTGTAATCTGGGGATTTTACTGAGACCATTCCTCTTCAGAAAGACCATTCTCACGTATCTACCCAAAGTCAAAACAGGAAGATAATCTTTTTTTGTTGCATTTGAATAGGTTTGCACCATTGTGTTCTGCAG
>NW_007232602.1:0-15557 GCF_000164805.1 Carlito syrichta
TTCTTGTGAGATGTGCAATGTGATGTGAATGTGAGGCTGAAGTGGGAATGTCAGTGTATGAGGGCTATAATCTATGTAAATTCATCAAAGGTGAGTCTTTGTGTCTGTATTTGTTATTTCACATAGCATACCTTGCTTTGCAGACACCTGGAAACCTGTTTACTCAGATAATCAGAACAATTGAATAATAGTGAGCAAGGATTTGGAAACCCTTTTCTTTCAGGGACCACTTATTTCATTAACCATTCCTTTTATCATTTTTAGTAATAGGACCCCTCTCCAATTTCAGCAAAGCAGGTAGTCACCACTTAGAGGACAAATTTGTATCTAGGAGTGACCATGTAAATAAGCTTAAGCCAATGGGCTATGAGGAGAAATGTGTGTAATTTTCTAGATTAACCCTTAAAGAGCACCTGTTTGCCTTGTATTATCACTTTATCCTTTTCTGCTGGCTGAGAAATGCTGACAACTGCAACAACTTAGAAGACCATGTGTTATCAGTGGTAGAGCCATCTTGTGAGCTCTAGACTGCCATATGGGAAAGTAGTAAACTTCATTCTTAAAAGTCACTATGTTTGAGGGTCTCTATATTATAGTAACTAAGCTAATACAGAAAACGCAACCTGGAAGTGGAATTATACATAACAATAACCAAAACTAAGCTTAACTGCATGGCAGAGAATTACAAGGCAATAGATATTGTAGACTCTCATGTTGTTGACTTCAGGGAGCTGAAAAATATTTGATATAATTTTGTCTTGGAAGGCAGAATTCCCGCTTACTGAGTCTGCTGATCTAGGGTAACCATATGAAAAAACTCTAAAGTTTGATGTTTATCAACTCTCTGAAGGGTTTTGTGTGTGTGTTTGTTTTTGAGCGTGGACTTCAGAGGATATCCATCAGAGGACATCCACTGGAGAATATCCATCTGAGGGCATACATCAGAGTATATTGAAATCAGGGCATCTATCAGAGGGAACATATCAGAGGCTATCCATCAGAGTGCATCCATCAGATGGCATCTATCAGAGGGCATCCATCAGAGGCATCCATCAGAGGGTATTTATCAGAAGCTATCCTCAGAGGACATTCATCTAAGGATATCAGAGAGCATTCATCAGAGGACTTCTATCAGAGTATTTCATTCCAAAGTTTTCCTTCAGGGGGGCATCTATCACTGGGCATCCATAGAGGACATCCATCAAAGAATATCCATCAGAGGGCAGACATCAGAGTATATCAAAATCAGGGCATCTATAAGAAGGCATCCATCAGAGGGCATCCAGAATAGAGCATCTATCAGAGGGAATCCATCAGAAGGCATCCATCAGAGAACATCTATCAAAAGGTATTAAACAGATGGCATCTCTCAGAAGCTATCCTCAGAGGGCATGTATCAAAGGGTATCAATCAGAGGGCATTCATCAGAAAGTATCCATCAAAGGACATCCTTCAGAGGATATCTGTCAGAGGGCATCCATTAGACAACATACATCAGAGGGCATCCATCAGAGGACATCTATCAGAAGCTATCCTCAGAGGACACATGTCAAAGAATGTAGGTCAGAAGGCATTCATCTGAGAGTATCCATCAAAGGGCATCCATCAGAGAATACCCATCAGAGAACATCCATCAGAGTGCAGCCTTCAGAGGGCATCCATCAGACGGTATCCATCAGAGGGCATCCATCAGAGGGTGTTTATCAGAAGGCTTCCATTAGAGAATATCTTTCAGAAATTATTGAACAGAGGGTATTCATCAGAGAGTATCCATCAGAGAGCATCTATCAGAAGACATCCAACAGAGGACATCCATCAGTAAACATCCATCAGAGGATATCCATTAGAGGACATCTATCAGAAGGTATCAATCAGAGAGCATCCATCAGAGGGTATCCATCAGAGGGCATCCATCTGAGGGCATAGATCAGAAGCTATTCTCAGAGAATACCCATCAGAAAATACCTGTCAGAAGACATTCATCATAGAATATTCATCAGAAAGTGTTCATCAGGAGCATCATCTATCAGACGACATCCATCAGAAGGTATCTAGCAGAGCACATCCATCAGAGGGTATCTAGCAGAGTGCATCTATCAGAAGCTATCCACAGAGGACACCAATCAAAGGATGTCTGTCAGAGAACATTCATCAGAGAGTATCCACCAGAGGTCATTCATCAGAGGACATCTATCAGAGGGCAACCACAGATGACATCCATCAGAGGGAATCTATCAGAAGCTATCTTCAGAGGACACCCATCAAAGGATATTTATCAGAGGTCATTCATTAGAGGACATCTGTCAGAGGGAATCAATCAGAAGGCATTTACAAGAAGCATTCCTCAGAGGATACCCATCAAAGAATATCTGTCAGGGGCCATTACCAGAAAGTATTCATCAGTGTATATCAATCAAAGGACATCTTTCAGAGGCAGACTTCAAAGGACATCTATCAGGGTACGTCCATCAGAGGACATCCATCAGACGATATCCATCAGATGGCATCTATAAGAGGGCATCCATCAGAGAACATCCATCAGAGGGCATCTATCAGAAGACATCCATAAAAAGGCATCTATTAGAAGGTGTCCTCAAGCCGGGCACAGTGGCTCATGCCTGTAATCCCACACTTTGAGAGGCAGACTTCAACTAAAAAATAAGTTTTCCTCAGAGGACAGCCATCAGAGGATATCTGTCAGAGGACATTTACCAGAGAGTATCCATCAGAGGGCATCATCTATCATAGGGCATCTATCAAGGGCATCTATCAGGGGCAAACTTCAGAAAGCATCTGTCAGAACACATCTATCAGAAGCTATCCTCAGAGGACACTCATCAAAGGATATCTGTCAGAGGCCATTATCAGAGGATATCAATCAAAGGGCATCAGAGGGTGGACTTCAGAGGAAAACATCTATCAGAGTGCATCAGTCAGAGGACATCTATCAGAAAGCATCCATAAAAGGTCATCTATTAGAGGTTATTCTCAAGCTGGCATAGTGGCTCACACCTGTAATCCCAGCACTTTGGGAGTCAGAGGCGACAAGAATGCCTGAGTCCAGGGATTCAAGACCAGACTGAGACTTTGTCGGTGAGACTTTGTCTCTATAATAAATAAAAAAAGAGTGCCAGGAGTGGTGGCATGTGCCTATGGTTCCAACTACTTGGAAGGCAGAGGTAGAAGGATCACCTGAGTCTAGCAGGTTAAGGCTGTGGTGGCCGTGAGCATACCACTGCTGTCTGTACTCCAGCCTTATTGATAGAGTGCGACTCAAAAAAACAACCCCAAAAACTCAGAGAAACCCATCAGAGGATATCTGTTAGAGGACATTCATCAGAGAGTATCCATCAGAAGGCATCTTCCATCATAGGACATCTATCAAGGGCATATCTCAGAGATGAAAGCTGAGGCATCCATAAGAGCACATCTATCAGGAGCTATCCTCAGAGGACATCCATTAAAGGATATCTATTAGAGGGCATACATCAGAGTATTCATCAAAGAGCATCCATCAGAGGACATCTATCAGAAGATACTGAACAGAGGGCATTCATCAGAGGATATTTATCAGTGGGCAACCATCAGAGGGCATTGATCACAGGATATTGATCGGAGGGCATCCCTCAGACAGTATTAATCAGAAAACATCCATCAGAGGGCATCAGTCAGAGGGTATAGATCACAGGGAATTTATAAAAAGGTATTGATCAGAGGGTATAGATCAAGGTGCATCAATGAGAATGTACTAATAGAAGGACATCCAACAGAGGACATCTATCAGATGGCAACCTTCAGAAGGCATCCTTCAGAGGGCATCCATCAGAGGACATCTATCAGAATATATCGATCAGAGGGCATCTATCAGAGGGCAGCCTCCAGAGGGTATCTATATAAAGGCATCTATCAGAAGGCATCAATCACAGAATATCCATCAGAGTATATCTATCAGCGATCATCCATCACAGGATTTCCATCAGAGGACATCTATCAGAGGCATCTATAAGAGGGCATCCATCACAGTATATCATCAGAGGACATCTATCAGAGGGCATCCATCACAGTATATCAATCAGAGGACATCTATTATACCGCAGCCTTCAGAGGGCATCTATCAGAGGATATCCCTCAGGCATCCATCAGAGGGAATCCATCAGAGGGCATCCACCAGAGACCATCCATAAGGGGGTATCAGAGGACATCCATCAGAGGGAATCCATGAGAAGATATCCATAGGAGGGCATTCATCAGAGGACATCCATCAATGGGCCTCCATCAGAGGCTATCCATCAGTAGGTATCTATCTATAAGAGGATATTCATCCATCAGAGGACATCCATCAAAGAACATCCTTCAGTGACCATCCACTAGAGAATATCAATTAGAAGGTACCTATCAGAAGGTATCGATCAGAGAGCATCCATCAGAGTGTATCCATCAGAGGGCATCCACAAGAGGGCATCTATCAGAAGCTATCCTCAGAGGAAACCCATCAGATAAAAACTGACAGAAGGGATTCATCAGGGAATATTCATCAGAAAGTATCCATCAGAGGGCATCTTTTAGAGGACATCTCTCAGAGGGCATCTATAAGAGGACATCCATCAGAGGGTATCCACAGAGGACACCAATCAAAGGAAATGTCAGAGAGCATTCTTCTGAGTGTATCCATCAGAGAGCATCCATCAGAGGACAGCTTTCAGAGGGCATCCACAAAGGATATCCATCAGAGGGCATCTATCAGAAACTATCCTCAGAGGACACCTATCAAAGGATATGTATCAGAGGGCAGTCATCAGAAGACATCTATCAGACGGAATCCATCAGAGGGCATTAATAAGAAGTTATACTCAGAGGATGCCCATCAAAGAATATCTATCAGAGGCCATTATCAGAGAGTATCCATCAGTTTACATCAATCAAAAGGTACCTTTGAGGGCAGACTACAGAGGACAACATCTATCAGAGTACATCCATCAGAGGCCATCCATCAGAGAACATCCATAAGAGGGCACCCATCAGAGAACATCCATCAGAGGGCATCTGTAAGAAGGTATCCATAAAAAGGCATCTATTAGAAGATATCCTCAAGCCAGGCACAGTGGCTCACCCTTGTAATCCCAGTACTTTGGGAGGCAGAGGCAAGAGGAGTGCCTGAGTCCAGGGGTTCAAGACCAGTCTTTTGATTTATTGGTGTGACTTCATCTCTATAATAAATTTTAAAAATTGCCAGGAGTGTTGGCATGTGCCTATGATTCCAGCTACTTGGAAGGCTGAGGTGGAAAGATTACCTGAGTCTAGAAGGCCAGGGCTGTGATGGCTGCGAGTATGCCACTGCACTCTGCACTCCAGTTTTGTTGACAGAGAGTGACTCTAACTAAAAAAAAAAAAGTTATCTTCAGAGAACATCCATTGGAAGATACTTTTCAGAGAACATTCATCAGAGAGTATCCATCAGAGGGCATCATCACTCATAGGCTCTGTCAAGTGTATCTCTCAGAGGGCAGACTTCAGAAGGCATCCATCAGAGCACATCTATCAGAAGCTATTCTCAGAGGACACCTATTAAAGAATATCTAGTAGAAGGCATACATCAGAAAGAATCTATCAGAGGGCATCCATCAGAGGATAGCTATCAGAGTCTGTAGATCAGACGCATCTATTAGAAAGCAGCCTACAGAAGTCATCTGTCACTGGACATCTATCAGAGAATGTCAATCCGAGACTTTCCTAAGAGGACACCCATCAAAGGATATCTGTCAGGGGGCATCAATCAGGGAGTATCAATCAAAGAATATCTGTCAAAGGACATTCGTCAGAGTATCCATCTGAGGGCATTCATGAGGACAGCCTCCAGAGGATATCTTTCAGAAGGCATCTATCAGAGAATATCCATTAGAGGATATCCATCAGAGGATATCCGTCAGAGAGCATCCATCATGGGGCATCCATCAGAGGGCATCAATCAGAGAACATCCTTCAGAAGGCATTCATCAGAGAGTATTCATCAGAAGGATTCTATCAGAGAACATATATTAGAAGGTATTGAACAGAGGGCATTCATCAGAGGGTATTTATCAGTGGGAATTCATCAGAGGGCATTGATCAGAGGATACTGATGAGAAGGCATCCCTCAGATGGCATTAATCAGAAGACACCCACTGGAGGGTGCTGATCAGAAGGGAAAGATCAGAGGACATCAATCAGAGTGCATCCATAAGAGGGCATCAATCAGAGGATATAGAACACAGGGCATCTATAAGAAGGTACTGATCAGAAGGGACAGATAAAAATGCATCAACGAGAGGGTACTAATAGGAATGCATCCATCAGAGAACATGTATCAGATGGCAGCCTTCAGAGGGCATCCATCATAGGGCATCTATCAGAGTATATTGATCAGAGGGCATCTATCAGAGGGCAGCTTCCAGAAGGCATCTATCAGAGGGCATCTATCAGAGGACATTCATCATAGGATATCCATCAGAGGACATCCACCAGAGCACATCTATCAGAGGGCATTCATCAGAGGGCATCTTTCAGAGGGCATCCATCAGAGGGTGTTCATCAAAAGGCTTCCATCAAAGAACATAGGAGGGTATCCATCAGAGGGCATCCATAAGCAGGTATCAGAAGACATCCTTTAGAAGACATATAAAGGAGGGCATATATCAGATGGTAGGCTTCAGAGGGCATCCATTAGCAAGCATTTATTAGGGGATATTCATTACAGGCCATTCAGAAGAGTGCATTCATTAGAGGGCATCCATCAGTGGATATTCATCAGAGAGCATCAATCAGAGGCATTCATTAGGGGATTTCTATAAGAGGATATCCATCCCAAGCCATCCATCAAAGGGCATCCATTAGAGGGTATCCATCAGAGAGTATGTGACTGTGGAGGTTATCAAGTCTAAAATATTCAGTGTAGGCAGCATGTTGGAGACCCAGGGAAAATGCAGTGTTGCTGCTTGAATCCAAAGGCAATCAGCTGGCAGAATTATCCCTTCCTGTGGAGATATCAGTCTTTTTTCTCTTAAGGTCTTCAACTGATTAGATTAGGTCCACCATTAACATGATGGAGGGTCATCTGCTGTACTCAAAATCTCCCAATTTGAATGTTAATCACTGCCCGGTATGGTAGTTCATACCTGTAAAGCCAAAACTTTGAAAGGTTGAGGCAGGAGAATTGCTTGAGCCCAGTAGTTCAAGACCAGCCTGGATAACACTTCTTGTGGAGAATAAATGTCCAGAAGCAGCCTCCCTGAATTTCCCTCCTCAGTCATCAGGACCTCCACAGTACCTGAAAGCATGGGCAGGTGTCTGAGGTGCCCAGCAGCGGCCATGGCTCTACCTTCTCATGAGGCTCCACTGCACAGGGGGACAGCTCCATACCCTGCATGGCCGGCGACCACCATGACCTTACTTAATTGGGAGGCTACCTTCTTGCAAGGACTTACCTTCTCACTGGGGGCCCAGCTGTGGTGCTGGGAGCTCAGGTCCAGCTCAGGCACACAGGGGCCCTGCAACCATCATGTCTGTACCTTCTTGTAAGGCTCTGCCATGTGGGGGGTCTGGCTCATACACTGTGTGAGACAGCAGCTGCCATGGCCCTGCCTTCTCAAATACTACCTTCTCACAAGGCTCTACCTTCTTGCAGGGAGCCCAGCTCCAATGGGGGGGAAGAGAGCAGTGGCTCTGGCAATGTGCCACCATGGCTCTACCTTCCCGCTGGCTCTACCTTCTCATGGGGATACCTTCTTGCATGATTCTACTTTCTTGCAAGGCAACACTTCAAGTAAGAACTCTGGCTGCCTCCCAAGAAGTGATTATTGGTGTTTTGTTTTTTGTTTGTTTTCTTGCTTGTTTGTTTGTTTGTTTTAACAGAAGAGAGGTGAAGGCAGACAAGCAAGTTTTAGAAGCAGAGATGGAGAAGAATATAGCTATGACTTGCAGGTTAAATCTGGGGACTAACTGGGTTGGCCAAGTTAATTCTTCTGTAGTAAACTTTTGAAGATAAAACTGTCATTCAGGACTTTCTCAAAAACATTGGTTTTTTTTGTTTGGTTTGGTTTTTTTGAGTTGGAGTCTCACTCTGTCACCCAGACTGGAGTGCAGTGACCCTCCTGGACACTGCAGCCTCGACCTGCTGGACTCCGGCGATCCTTCCACCTCAGCCTTCCAAGTAGCTGGAACTACAGGTGCGTGCTACCATGCCTGGCTAATTTTTGATTTTATTGTAGAGATGAGGTCTCACCAAGTTGCCAGGCAGGTCTTGAACCCATGGGCTCAAGCAATCCACTCACCTCAGCCTCCCAAAGTGCTGGGATTACAGGCTGAGCCACCAAGCCCAGTTTCACAAACATTGTTATGTCACCACATCCACACCTGACAACTCAGTTGCAAAGATCAGATAAAGGGCACTTCCCTCTTTCCAAGTTGACTGTTTCAAATGGCCTCAGGAGAGCAGTCTTTAAGTTGAGGAAGTACAAAGATTAGAAAATAAAGTAAATAAAACTGCTTATAACAAAGGTCCAATAAAGATCACATCCAAGGTTGCCTGGGTCTAAGTATAAATGTGCAGCTGTCTTTTGGCTCAAGTAAATTGTGTGTGTGTGTGTGTGTGTGTGTGCGTGTGTGTGTGTGTGTGTCACAAATCCAATTTATTCTCAATTGACATATAATGGGAAAAATTCTCTTTTGCACTTTCTTTTTCAGCATGAGAGGTGAGGATTTTCCTGTTTCTACTTCCTGTCACCTGCCTATCTTTTTCATTTTCTTTTGGAGTTATGGGGTACATGTGAGGACTTGCTACATAAGTAAATTGCATCCAGATGAGGTTTGGGCTTATAGGTTGCCCTCTCTACCCCCAGTAGTGGGCATAATACCCAATGGGTGGTCATATGCTTCTCATCCCACCTCCCTGCATTTGCAGTGTCCAGTGTCAGTTGTTCCCATCTTTGTGCTGATATGTGTGATGACTAGGGCCTGCTTATGAGTGAGAACATGCAGTTTTCCTTTTTTTTTCTCGATAGTTCACTTAAAATGATCACCTAGGCTTGTCTGCATCTCAACCAAGCCAGATGGACACAGCGCCTGGGAGCTTCTGGATCAAAATCCCAGAGCCCCCTGCCAAGGCCACTGCCTGGATGCAACACTGAGGATTTCCTGTGCAGGCAGGATGCCTGGCCTCTAAGAATCTGCCTGAGCCCAAACTTTGCTTGATCTCCAGGGGTGACTTTGAAGGAAAAAAGAAAACCATCCCCTAGACTAGTGTTGTGAGGCATTTGCCAACCAATGTGTGTCACTGTTTCCTATGAAAAGAGGGATGTGCATCCTGCCCAGTTCCTCCCTGAATTGCTGAGGACTTCACCCTGGGGCAGCCCCGGGCTTTTTGTTAAGGTCCTGCATGGGGAAAGGGGTTCGAGCCCTGCAACACCAGGACCGGGACACCCATGACTGCTGTGGAGGGGACTAAACGATGGCATCTCAGAGACCCCCCCAGAGCCAGGAGTGGGGAACAGAGAGGAAGAGGAGGACACCAGCCCAGAATTCAGCCAGCTCCCCCTTGTAAACAGAACAGGGGTCTGGCACACCTAAGCCACCAGGCTCACCCACACCAGTGATCACCCACCCTCACAACTCTACTCCTCCAAAAAGCCACCAAGGTCACTGATGCTGCCCAGAGCCAGCACCCACAAGCAGGGCACCACCAGAGCCCTTTGTCCCAGGCCACAGCCTAGGCAGCCTCCCCTGGGGCAGGGAAACACCAGTCTCCAGGACCACCCTTCTTCTGGAGACAGGGCCAACTCCTCCCCCCTCACTGCCACCTGGGCCTCCCAGGAAGACTGTCCTGAAGCAGCTGACTAGTCAATGCCCCCAACACACAAGGCTTTCTAGTCCCCCCAGTCCAAACCACAGAGTGCACCCCAGGCCATCCAGAAGACGGGCAGGAGGTGGGCGGGCACAGAGCACACAGAAAGTCTACCCAAGCCTCCCTGGACCCTCGTCCCACCCAGACTGGCACCTGCGCTTCCCCAGGGAGAGGCCGTGCAGGAGGTCCAGCACCAGTCCCACAGAGGGAAATGTTCATAGGGACGCTGGGGACAGAGTTGCCTGGCAGCCCTGACCCTTGCCCACCACTCCAGCCTCGCTCCATTCCCAGTCTGGAGTTGCCCTGGGTGCTCCTGGGGGGAAGGCAGGGTGGGTAGCAGCCCGGAGCCTTGAAGGAAGAGCCGGGCATCCCGGTGAAGAGGGCTCAGTGACCACAGCTGGACACCACGCAGTCTGCTTTGGGTGCTGCGCACGATGGACCCTTGCCTACTCCAGGGCAGGACCAGCACCTGCCGTGCACCCTCCCAACCAGCCCTGGCTTCTCTGGGTCTGGAGTTCCAGCCTTGCTGCCCAGAGCCCCATGTTCGCACTCAGGAGCCCCTCACATGAATCGAGGCCAGGCCTGCACCAGGGCTCGGGGTTGGCAGGAGTCCGTGTCCCTGCCGTCAGCGGGGAGCCGGGCCGGTGACGGCCACGGTCAGCGCCCTGGAAGACCCTCCGGGAGAGCCCAATCCCTGCAGAGATCGAGCTCCGAGTGGGGCCTGGCCCCACCCGAGCGTCTGGGGAAGACCCCGGCGGGAACGCCTAGCAGGCGGGCGGGCACTCCCCAATGGCAGTGCACGCTTCGCGCCCCCACCTCCCCCCCGCGAGCCCGAGAAGTTCCCGCGCCGCGACCCGCCCACAGCCCCAGGTCCCACACCCATCGCAGCAGCAGCGAGTTCCAAGATGGCGCCAACTGGGGCGGTCCGCGGTCCACCCCAGGTCTGGGCAGCGGGTTCCAGCCAGCGGCGTCCTCACGGCTTGGCCTTCCACACGGCGCTCCGGCTCCTCGAAGGGCGTGCCGGCCGGCAGCTCTGGCTCGGCTTCGCAGAGACTAGGCCGCCCTGCCGGGGTGGATTGACCGCGCGGGCGAAGGCCCCCGCCCGTGGCCAGACCACCGCGCCTCAGGCGAGCGGGCGGGGTAGCCAGGGCTGCGGGGGAAGGGGCGGCACAGGGCTAGTGTGGCCACGCCTCGGCTTCCGCTCTCGGGACCGCGCCCCGCCCGCGCCGCTTGCCACACCCCTTCCTCGCCGAAGCGCGGGGTGGCAGGGTGGAGCTGCGACCGCTGTGGGCAGACAAGGAGCCCGCGACCTGCCGGCTGGGACGCTTGGAGACCGGAGCCTGAGCTGCAGCAGGAGTAGCGGAAGGAGCTGGCAGGGAGCGAGGAAGGGGAAGCAGGTGGGCGCCGCCTGCTGGGACGGCCCCCGCCCCGCCCCTTCCGCCCAAGTGCCCAGCGACCTGAGCTCTGACTTACCCCAAAGCTCTCGCTCGGGGCCTTCCAGGAAGCCCCAGAAGACGTGTCCTGTCCTGCCATGCGACGACTGTAAGTAAAAGCATTGGCATTTAAAATTTTCATTTCCCAAATCGGTTTTGAAAGGCCCACCATAAAAATCAGCAATATATAGACACTTCCACTCCACAGGGATTGTAAGATAAGGGATATTTACTCCTTTTTATTTGTTTTCAATGTATCGTGGTATTATAATGGTGATAAAAGGGAATGGAGCACAGTAATCCATGTGTTTCAAATAAGAAGCACTCCAAAATTTCTCTTTTGTGATTTATTTGTCATCTAATCTCTAATAAATCAAATACTTTTTACATTTTAAGAATACAATGGGGAATCCCCCCAAAATGGAATTTATTTATTAAAAATTGTGTATTCTTTTATGTATAAACTTCAGTCACCTTTAAAGTTTGTGAGACACATTTTCCTTTGCTCAAAACAGTTTTTGAACACATCTATCTTGATGCCTTTTAGTGGTTTTGCCATTTTTTGTTCACTTTTTTTTTTTTTTTTGAGTTGGAGTCTCACTCAGTCACCCAGACTGGAGTGCAGTGGCTGCTCCCGGCCACTGCAGCCTCGACCTGCGGGGCTTCTGCGATCCTTCTGCCTCAGCCTTCCAAGTCACTGGAACTACAGGCGAGCACTACCATGCTCGGCTATTTTTTATTATTATTATTTATTGTAGAGATGAGGTCTCGCTTGCCCAGGTGGGCACATCAACAAAATGTTTCCCTTTGGGGACTTTTTTCCTGCCAGGAAGCAAATTGAAAAAAAGTTGCTGGAGGTGAGATTAGCTGAATAGGGAGGGTGGGGCATGATGATCACACCATTTTGGGTCAAAAACTGCTGAACATGCAGCATGGTGTGGGCTGATGCACTGGTAAATCACCCAGAGACGCTGAAAGAATCTCCAAAAAACAAATTCACTGAAGCTGAACACAGCATGTGTCTTGACAGGACCAAGAGTAAAGAGCAAGTCAAAGGCAGTGAACTGGACTGACCTGTCATCACCCCATTTCCAGATGAGCACATGGAGGCATGGAGAGGTCTGGTGGGTTGCTCAGGGCTGAATGCAAGTCATGGTGCTTTGTCTGCATGTCAAAGTACAGTAATCAGTGCCCCCAAACACCATGGTGGTGCAGCATGGCCACGGCTCAGTGCCTCCAACAGCAGGTCTTGGGGATAACTTGGAGGAAGTGTTTGGCCTTGGCTAAGTCTCAACAGGGAGTGACCCTGGTCAGTCCTCTGTCCACCTGTCAGCTACTCCTAGCTCTGAAGCTGTCGGTTGAGCTCCTGATCTTCTGAAAGCTGAGCTGAAGTGAAGAAGCTTTTGCTTTCTGCCTGGACCCTTGGGAGTTGCCATCTTTCCACCAGTTTCCACAGAGTGTCTTCAGGGCAGGTACTAACCCATTTTACAGGTGAGGAAACTGACCCAAGATCTCAGGACTTTGCTAAGTGCAAGCATCTCTCAGAGCAGGTCTACTGATGTGAAACCCTGTGATTTCCAAGCAAGTCCTTCTTAGTCTCAGAGCAGTTACCCAACTGTTATGTGTACAAGCCAGCATGTAGCCACTCTGAGTATCTCATTACATCCACCTTCCTTGCTCCATGGTCGTATCATCTGGTGTGCTCACTTGCAGATGACCAGAGATGAAACAAACACTCCTGGAGGAGAAATTTGAAATGGGAGAATGGCACTTGACCATATGCCTGAGACCAAGGGGAGGCTGGTGTTTTATGCAGGTGGGGAGGCCCAGAGCCTTGGGGGTGTGATGTGGGTGGGTGCTGTCTCCACCCTCCAGGAACTGTCAGCTCAGTGCCTCTGTTCTGGGATACGCTTGCTCCCAGATGGCTCAGGGTCCATCCCATGGAAAGAGCTCCTTCATGGCAGTGGTTTTCAGGTCGTTATGTTTTAAAATTTTAGCTGCAGAATCCTGTCTCCACACGAAACCTTCATTATGGAACCATTCTGTGGAAATCAGGACAGCAGAGGTGTTGCTGGAGGGGGGTAGGCCTCCCTGTGGGGCCCAGCATCCAGGAGACACAGTGACACATTCCTCTACAGCAAGGAAGTCCCTCCCTGATCATGTGCTGTGAGCCAGGTAGGAGGCAACCAGAGACCCCCCCTTGACCAGGCCTTCAGCCTTGGACAAGCAGAGTAGCCCCCAGAACCTGGCTGGGGGTCTCTTTAATTGCCTGCTCAAGAGCAGCACTCCCCATATAACCCTGGGCAGGAGTAGGGGTGGCAGCGAGAGCTGGCTGGTGGAGGCTGTGAGCAGTGGCAGCAGTAGCCTGCCCTCCCTGCTGTACCCCCAGCCCTTGCACAGAGTCTCCCATGGAGCTGACACCTTTATAACGGCAGATATGACTGGCTATGTGTCTACCTCTGCAGGTGGGTCAGCTCAGTGAGAAAGAACTCAGACTTGGAAGCATTTTAAGATGAGATGAGGGTCCTTGTAAGGTAGTGAGCCTCCCATCACTGCACCATGTGTGAGAAGGGCAAGTTTTGGGGAACCCTAGAACCATCTGGACCTGCAGTATACCCGCTAATACAATCAGGGTGGAGGGCCTGGCCTGTGGAAACATAACTGAGCAGACAAGGTGACCAGTTTCATTTAGAAAACTCTGGAAGATCTGTGGTTGTATGAATGGCTTTCAATCCAGCACAGCCTGGCTGTGTCCTTTACCCTAGTTGATTATAAGTGGGTGAGGGATGCAGTCCTGGGGGCCTGGGGTGCCCATGATATTGGCTTTGTGAAGGTTGAAGCAAAATGCCCACCTGAGCACAGACATTGAACTGATGAATTGCCCTGCCTGGTCCAGGGCCTTATTTCCCAGCCTCTCCATGAGGAGCTTGCAGCTTCAGTTTCTTGCCTTTGAACTTCTGTGTGGCAAGAGAGAAGGGAAGGGAGATTAGTGAATATCAGCTGTGCTTAGTGAGGTGCCAGAGCTCTGCCTTCACACATCCATCCTTGGAGAGTCCTTTAGAAAAAAATCCATTTTCTGGAAGCCCTAGCCCAGCACCTACCAGGCCTCTCTCCTATAGAAGGGACCAACATCCCAGCCGAACTTCTCATGAGGACTCTCCCTTTCATCCTTCTCCTGGTTTCAGATCCCACAGAGGAACCTGGTGAGTTTCCTCCATCAGAGAAAATAGAATGCAGAAGTGCAGAACCAGGCCACCTCAGAGAACCAGGACTTGGATCATGCGCCCTGTCCATGTACCCGCTTCCCGCCTAGCTTTGCCCGGGCTCCCAGGGATGATCCATCTTGGAGCTGACCACTGGCAAGCTTAAATCACATTTCAAAGCAAACGCTGTGCACCATGGTCAGAGGAGAGAGATTTATTAGCTTCCATGAGGTAAGAAACTGTGAGGACCAGAATAATCAGATATATTTCTCATTAGCTGTAAGGGCTGGGCTGTGTGCAGAGCTCTTGCCTGTGTTGCAGATGTGACCTGTGCGGGGTGCTTCCTTCTTGCCCCAGCCTGACCATTACTTAACACAGTGTAAGCATGTATCAGTGTTGGCAGCAGCAGCAGCACAGGATGGCATGGAGAGAAAGAAGTTTAGAGGAAATCTGTGTGCTGCAGGAGGGAAGGAGAGGCTGATAGTCCAGGTTGATAAATAGAAAATATGATTTATAATACATTGAGAGTTATCCATCTTTTAAATTTTCTTGCCTTCTCTGACTTAAGAGGAATTTGTCATTACTCTACAGCTATGTCTAGATTATTTTATTTTGTTCTTATCTTTGTTCTTTCAGTCTCCTTGCTTTTTATGGGTGAAAGAATGGCTAGATTTCCCTTTATGCTTTTGTTTTCTCTTTCACATTAAAATGGATATAATTTAAATAAGACTCAAAGAGCTTCTTCAGACACCATAATATAATTATGTATGATGCATATTTATTTTTTGATCTACTTCCTCCTCTAATTTGATTTACTTTTAAATATTTAACCCTACTTAAGTGACCCTTAGCCATTGTCAGATCCCTTTTAAAGGAGTTTAATATATGACAGAAAAAAGCATTAAAAGTGAACTATGACAATTTGACTATATACTACTACTCACATGAGAGACCTTAGATTCATGATCATCCAGAATTATTATTATTTTTTTTTTGCAAGATGGAATAAGAAATGAGACGGTTGAGTGGAAGGGAAGACTGCTATGG
>NW_007232603.1:0-14018 GCF_000164805.1 Carlito syrichta
GTTCCTCTATCAAAAATCTCCATGACTTCTTACTAAGGGTTAAACAAGAATGAGGGTTTCGAAACTGGAATCAAGCGAAAGAGAGTCCTCACTTACAGGACACTACATGGCCTCCAACTAAGTATGAATAAAGAATCATTGTTGTACATGCACTCAATCCAAAAAATTCCCAGGTTGTCTGCTATGGGACAATCAAGAAACAGATCTTCGAGCTCCCCAAATGTTTCAGAGCAATTTAGCATTCAGATATTATGAATAGATCATTTCATGACTCCAGCAACATAATGGTCCTCTTAAAACTTGTAAATGGTATTGGGCACTCCAAGTCCGTTAGGTTCCTCAGAACAACTAAGGCCAGATTGAAGGACAAAAAGAATCTTTTTGCCATATTTGGATGTAACTCTGGTCTTAAGGTCAACCCTGTAATCATTCCCTTTCCGTGTCTCTATTTATTTTGAAAAGGGACAAGGGCTTTGCACTTGCCAAATGATTACTACGTACTTTTAATGGTAACCAGGAATCATGGAATGCACGAACCTAGCAAACTTCTGGGCATCTGTCTTTTGATATACTAAATTTGGAATCCAAATCTACAGGAAAAATCAGGGTATCTTACTCAGAATTAAAAGGAAATCCCGTTCTAGCAGTTCTCATTTTCCAGAATCTACAGGGCCTCTTGATAAGGTTTAATCAGCAATCTGGGCTTCTGTATTCCTACATTTTTCAGAGCTACTTGCTCCGTGGATACACTAAATCTGTCATTACACATCCGCAGGTTCTTTCTGATCCTCTTGTTAGTTGTAATCTAGGATTTGGCCCTAGAAATCCTTTTGTTTCCTGGGACCATCTGCGACCACAATCATATTCCCCAGAATCCAAAGATATATTGGTACAAAATTCCTCGATTCAGGTGACCACAAGTACAGAAAATTATTTGACTGGGCAGATAGGAATTTGGGTTTTGGGTTTGGAATATTCCACATTTTGTGGAGGTCATGTGAAGGGGAAACAGGAATCTTGGATTCCAGTTCCCAAAGAACATTATGGACGTCTTTCTCTTGATATCCAAAAAACTGGAATTCTCGGTCACTGGGAACTATCTCGGCATCCTGGAGAGTGAAGCAGGAAGCTGGGTAATGGAGGTCGTCATGTACAGGAAACTGCACGTCATATTGGTAAGGAAGAATAAGGAATCTTCCTTATATGAGTCCTCTGTCCCAACATTACAGGCCGTCTTCCTAAGTGGTAACCACTAATCAGATTTTTGAAGTAGGAGTCTGGATTATGGGAGTCCTTACATACAGGAAACTTCACTGCCTATTGCTAAGTAGGAATAAGGAATATGCGTTATTCTGGTCCTCAATCCCAAAAAAACTTAAGGTCATCTTGCTATGGGCTAAACACGAATCATGGTGTTTTCGAGCATGAATTTGGAAAATGGAGTCCTTATTTACAGGCAACTACATGACCTTTTGCTAAGAAAGAGTAAGCAATCAGGGTTACACGAGTCCTCAATTCCAAAAATCTACAGAGCATCTTGGAAAGTTCTAAAAAGAATCAGAGTTTCGAAGCAGGATGTATCTAATGAGAGTACTAATATGCAGTAAAATACACAGGCCCTTGCCAAGGAAGAAAAAGAATCGGGGTTATAGCATTCCTCAGTCATTAAAATCAACAGGTCATCTGCTGTGGGCTAAACAAGAATCAGGGTTTAGAAGCTGGAACATAGGTAATAGATGTCCTCATATGCAGAATCTATATTATCTCTAGCTAAAGAGAACTAAGAAACCTCTTTTACACGGTTCCTCCGTCACAATATCTACATGACATGTTGCTAATGGCAAAACAAGAATCAGGTTTTCCAGACAGGATTCTGGGGAAAGGGATTCCTCATATACAGGACATTACACGGCCCCTCGGTAAAGAAGAATAGGGAATCTGTGATAGAGTATTACAGAATCTGAAAAACTCTCAGGGTGTCTTGCTGCAGTATAAAGAATAATCAAGGCATCGAGCTCATCTCACGTTTCAGAGATATATGGCTTGTGAGTATTATGAATCACTCATTTCAGGACTCCAGCAACATTCTGGTAATCTTGAGAGTTGTAATCAGGTATCTGGTAGTACAAGTCCCTTAAGTTCCTCTGAACATTTAAGGCCAGTTTCCCAGAAAAAATGTATAATCTTGCCGTATTTGGATGTAACTTTGGTCTTAACATGAACTTGGTAATCCTGCAATTTCCGTTTGTACTTTATTTGTTGAGGGGCCAAGGGTTTTGCAGTTGCCAAACATTTAGTACGAATTATTAAAATGTAACAAGGATCCATGGATTCCACGTCCTAGGAAACATTTTGGCATCTTCATTTTTGTTCACAGAGTTTTGGAATCCACATGGACAGGGAAATTCAGGGCATATTGCTGAGAACGGAAAGGGAATGCGGTTCTTGGAGGTCTCAATCAGCTAAGTCTACAAACTTTCTTGATAAGGCTTGATCAGCAATCTGATCTTCTATCACGCCACATTTTTAGTGTGTCTTTCTGAAAAGAGACCAGGAATCTTGTGGTGCAATTACTCAAGAACTTTATGGGAGTCTTTCTCTTGATATGAAAGCAACTTGAATTCTAGGTCACCAGGAAATATCTTGGCGTCTTGCTGAGAATGAAGCAGGAACTTAAGTAATGGGAGTCCTCATATACAGAACACTACACGACCTGTTGCTATGAAAGAATAAGGAATCTTGGTTACACGAGGAATCCATCGCAAAAACCTGCAGACCGTCTTGCTAAGAGATAAACACCAATTGGGATTTGGGAGTAGAGATCTGGATTATGGGAATCCTCATATACAGGAAACAGTACTATCTATTGCTAAAGTACAATAAGGAATCTGGTTTACACGTGTCCTCCATCCCAATAAAACTTCAAGGTTTCTTGCTAAGGGCTAAACACGAGTTTGGGTTTCTGAAGCATAAACTAGGGAAATGAAATCTTCATATACAGGCAAATGAAATGACCTTTCCTACGAAAGAATAAGGAATGAGGGTGACTTGTTTTCTCAATATCCAAAAAAATATACAGCGTCTTCCTAAGATCTAAACAAGAATCAATCTTTCAACGCATGTATCTGTGAACAGGAGTACTCATATACAGGTTACTGCACGACTGTTGCAAAGAATAAGGAATTGTGTTATAGGAGTCCTCAGTCCTGAAAATCTACAGGGCATCTTGCTGAAGGCTAAAGAAGAATCAGGGATTCGATGCATGAATGTGGGTAATAGCAATCCTCATATACAGGAAATTGCATGGCCTCTTGCTAATAAAAGGGAAGAAATCTGTTTTCCGCAGTTCCTCTATCAAAAAAATCTACATGACATCTTACTAAGGGCTAAACAAGAATCAAGGTTTCGAAACAGGAATCAAGGGAAAGATAGTCCTCACATACAGGACACTACATGACCTCCAACTAAGTACGAATTAAGAATCATTGTGGTTCGCGCTCTCAATCCAAAAAATTCCCAGGTTGTCTGCTATGGGAAATATAAGAAACAGATCTTCGAGATCCCCAAATGTTTTAGAACAACTTAGCATTCGGATATTATGAATCCATCATTACGACTCCAGCAACATTCTGGTCCTCTTGAAGGTTGTAAATGGTATTGGGCACTCTAAGTCCGTTATGTTCTACAGAACAACTAAGGCCAGATTCCAGGAAAGAAGAATCTTCTTGGCATATTTGGATGTAAGTCTGGTATTAAGGTGAACCCTGTAATCCGTCCCCTGCCGTGCCTCTTTGATTTTGAGCAGGGTAAAGGGTTTTGCACTTGCCAAATGATTACTACATACTTTTAATGGTAAACAGGAATCATGGAATCCACGAACCTAGGACACTTCTGGCCATCTGTCTTTTGATATTTTGAATTTGGAATCCAAATCGACAAGAAAAGTGATGTCTTCTTACTGAGAATTAAAGGAAATCCTGTTCTAGGGGTTCTCATTTTCCGGAATCTACAGGGCCTCTTGATAAGGTTTAATAAGCAATCTGGGCTTCTGGGTCCCTACATTTTCAGAGCTACTTGCTCCGTGGATATGCTAAATCTGTCATTACAAATCCTCAGGATATTTCTGGTCCTTTTGTTAGTTGTAATCAAGGATTTGTCCCTAGAAATCCTTTTGTTTCCTGGGACCATGTATGACCATAATCACATTCCCCAGAATCAAAAGGAATATTGGTACAAAATTCCTTGATTCAGTGACCTCAAAGTACGGAAAATTCTTGTGGGTGGGAAGGTAGGAATTGGGGTTTTGGGTTTGGAATATTTCACGTTTTGGGGCAGTCTTGTGAAGGGGAACCAGGAATCTTGGATTCCATTTCCCAAAGAACATTATGGACGTCTTTCTCTTGATATTCAAAAACTAGAACTCTCGGTCATCAGGAACTGTCGGCATCCTGCAGAGTGAAGAAGGAAGCTTGGTAATGGATGTCATCATATACAGGAAACTACATGACAAATTGGTAAGGAAGTATAAGGAATCTTCCTTATATGAGTCCTCAGTCCCAAAACTACAGGCCCTCAACCAAAGTGGTAACCACGAGTTAGATTTTTGAAGTATGAATCTGGGTAATGGGAGTCCTCACATACAGGAAAATTCACTGCCTATTGCTAAGTAAGAATAAGGAATCCGCGTTACTCAGGTCCTCAATCCCAAAAAAGCTTAAGGTCATCTTGCGATGTGCTAAACACGAATCATGGTGTTTTCGAGCATGAATCTGGAAAATGGAGTCCTTATTTACCTGCAATTACATGACCTTTTGGTAAGAAAGATTAAGGAATCTGGGTTATATGAGTCCTCAATCCCAAAAATCTACAGAGTATCTTGGAAAGTTCTAAAAGAATCAGAGTTTCAAAGCAGGATGTATCTAATGAGAGTTCTTATATACAGGAGAATACACAACCCCTTGCCATGGACGAAAAAGAATCAGGGTCATAGCAGTCCTCAGTCCATAAAATCAACAATCCATCTGCTGTGGACCAAACAAGAATCAGGGTTTAGACGCTGGATCATAGGTAATAGCAGTACTCATATGCAGAATCTATATGATCTCTACCTAAGGAGAACTAAGAAACCTCTTTTACACGGTTCCTCCATCACAATACCTACATGACATTTTGCTAATGGCAAAACAAGAATCAGGGTTTCCAAACAGGATTCAGGGGAAAGGGAGTCCTCATATATAGGACACTACACCGGCCCCTCGGTAAGGAAGAATAAGGAATCTGTGATACATTAGTCATCAATCCGAAAAATTCACAGGGTGTCTTACTGTGGTATTAACAAGAACCAAGGCTTCGAGCTCTTATCATGTTTCAGAGATATTTGGCTTGAGGGTATTATGCATCAGTCATTTCAGGACTCCAGCAACATTCCGGTCCTCTTGAGAGTTGTAACCGGTTATCTGGTAGTACAAGTCCCTCAGGTTCCTCAGGAAAATAAAGGCCAGTTAACCGGAAAAAAGTATCATCTTTCCGTATTAGGATATAATTTTGGTCTTAACATGAACTTGGTAATCCTTAAATTTCATTTTGTACATTATTTGGAGAGGGCCCGAGGGTTTTGCTGTTGCCAAATATTTAATACGAATTGTTAAAATGTAACCAGGATCCATGGATTCCACATCCCTAGGAAACATCTGGGCATCTGCATTTTTGTACACAGAGTTTTGGAATCCCCATGGACAGGGAGATTCATGGCATCTTGCTGAGAACGGAAAGGGAATCCGGTTCTTGGAGTTCTCAATCGCCTAAATCTACAAAAACTGTTGATAAGGTTTAATCAGCAATCTGGGCTCCTCTTTTGCCACATTTTTAGTGTGTCTTTTGAAAAGGGCCAGGAATCTGGGGTTCCAATTCCTCAAGAACTTTATGGGAGTCTTTCTCTTGATATCCAAGAACCTGGAATTCTAGGTCACCAGGAATTATCTTGGCATCTTTCGAGAATGAAGCAGTAATTTCAGTAATGGGAGTTGTCAAATACAGAAAACTACATGGTCAGTTGCTACGGAAGAATAAGGAATCTTGGTTACATGAGGCCTCCATTCCAAAACCCTACTGACCGTCTTGCTAAGAGATAACCACCATTCAGGTTTTTAGAGTATGATCTGGATAATGCTGGTCCTCATATACAAGAAACTGTACTGTCTATTGCTAAAGGAGAATAAGGAATCTGGTTTACACGTGTCCTTCATCCCAATAAACTTCAGGTTTTCTTGTTTAGGGCTAAACACGAATTTGGGTTTTTGAAGCATAAGGTAGGGAAATGAAATCCTCATATACAGGCAAATGCATGGATTTTTCTTAAGAAATAATAAGTAATGTGGATGACATGTTTTCTCAATCTCCAAAGAAGCATACGGCGTCTTCCTAAGATCTAATAAAGAATAAAGTTTTAGACGCATGTATCTGTGAACAGGAGTACTCATATACACGTAACTGCAGGGCTGTTGCTAAAAATAAGGAATCTGGGTTATTCGAGTCCTCAGTCCTGAAAATCTACAGGGCATCTTGCTGACGGCTAGAGAAGAATCAGGGATTCGAGGCATGAATGTGGGTAATAGCAATCCTCATATACAGGAAACTACATGGTCTTCTGCTAATAAAAGAGAATAAATCTATTTTCCACGGTTCCTCTATCAAAAAATCTACTTGACTACCTACTAAGGGCTAAACAAGAATCAAGGTTTCAAAACAGGAATCAAGGGAAAGAGAGTCTTCACCTACAGGACACTACATGGCCTCCAACTAAGTACGAATATGGAATCATTGTTGTATGCGCCCTCAATTCAAAAAATTCCCAGGTTGTCTGCTTTGGGACAAACAAGAAAAAGATCTTCGAACTCCCCAAATGTTTCAGAGCAATTTAGCATTCGGATATTATGATTCGGTCATTTCAGGACTCCAGCAACATTCTGGTCCTCTTAAAAGTTGTGAATGGTATTGGGCACTCCAACTCCGTTAGGTTCCTCAGAACAACTAAGGTCAGATTCCAGGACAAAAAGAATCTTCTTGCCATATTTGAATGTAACTCTGGTCTTAAGTGAACCCTGTAATCCTTCCCCGTCTGTGTCTCTTTTTATTTTGTAATGAGACAAGGGTTTTGCACTTGCCAAATGTTTACTAGCTTCTATTAATGGTAACCAGGAATCCTGGAATCCACGAACCTAAGAAACTTCCGGGCATCTTTCTTTTGATATACTGAATTTGATTTCCTAATCGGCAGGAAAAATCATGCATCTTACTGAGAATGAAAAGGAAATTCGGTTATAGGAATTCTCATTTTCCGGAATCTACGGGGCCTCTTGATAAGGTTTAATCAGCAATCTGGACATCTGGGTCCCTACATTTTCAGAGCTACTTGCTCCGTGGATTGCTAAATCTTTCATTACAGATCCTCAGTATCTTTCTGGTCCTCTTGTTAGTTGTAATCAAGGATTTGGCACTAGAAATCCTTTTGTTTCCTGGGTGGATCTAAGACCATAATTATATTCCCCAGAATCAAAAGTTATATTGGTACAAAATTCTTCGATTCAGGAGACCTCAAAGTACAGAAAATTCTTATGGGTGGGCAGGTAGGATTTGGGGTTTTGGGTTTAGAATACTTCACATTTTGGGGCAGTCTTGTGAATGGGAACCAGGAATCTTGGATTCCATTTCCCAAAGTACATTATGGACATCTTTCTCTTGATATTCAAAAATTGGAATTCTTGGTCACCAGGAAGTGTCTCGGCATCATGCAGAGTGAAGCAGGAAGCTGGGTAATGGAGGTCGTCCTATACAGGAAACTACACGACATATTTTTAAGGAAGTATAAGGAATCTTCCTTATATGAGTCCTCAATCCCAAAAACTACAGGACGTCATCCTAAGACGCAACCACGAATCAGGTTGTTGAAGTAGGAATCTGGGAATTGGGAGTCCTCACATACAGGAAACTTCACTGCCTATTGCTAAGTAAGAATAAGGAATCTGCGTTACTCGGGTCCTCAATCCCAAAATAGCTTAAGGTCATCTTTCTTTTGGCTAAACACGAATCATGGTGTTTCGACATGAATCTGGAAAATGGAGTCCTTCTTTACAGGCAACTACATGATCTTTTGCTAAGAATGAATAAGGAATCTGGGTTACACGATTCCTCAATCCCAAATATCTACAGAGCATCTAGGAAAGTTCTAAAAAGAATCAGAGTTTCAAAGTAGGATGTATCTAATGACAGTCCTAATATACAGGAAAATACGCATCCCCTTGCCAAGGAAGAAAAAGAATCAGGGCTATAGCAGTCCTCAGTCCTTAAAGTCAACAGGCCTTTTGCTGTGGGTTAAACAAGAATCAGGGTTTAGAAGCTGAAACATAGGTAATAGCAGTCCTCATATGCAGAATCTACATAATCTCTAGCTAAGGAGGACTAAGAAACTTCTTTTACACGGTTTCTCCGTCACAATATCTACATGTCATCTTGGGAATGGCAAAACAAGAATCAGGGATTCCAAACAGGATTCTGGGGAAAGGGAGTCCTCATATACAGGACGTTACATGGCCCTTCGGTAAAGAAGAATAAGGAATCTGTGATACACTAGTCCACAATTCAAAAAATTCTCAGGGTGTTTTGCTGCCGTATATTTAAGAATCAAGACTTTGAGCTCATCTCATGTTTCAGAGATATTTGGCTTCTGGGCATTATGAATCAGTCATTTCAGGACTCCAGCAACATTCTGGTAATCTTGACAGTTGTAATCAGGTATCTGGTAGTACAAATCTCTTAAGTGCCTCGGGACAATTAAGGCCAGATTCCCGGAAAAATGAACATATTGCCGTATTTGGATGTAACTTTGGTCTTATGATGAACTTCGTAATCCTTAAATTTCCATTTGTACTTTAATTGTAGAGGGGCCAAGGGTTTTGCCGTTGCCAAATATGTAGTACAAATTATTAAAATGTAACCAAGATCCATGGATTCCACGTCCGTAGGAAACATCTGGGCATGTGCATTTTTGTTCACAGGGTTTTGGAATCCACTTGTACAGGGAAATTCAGGGCAACTTGATGAGAACGTAAAGGGAATCCGGTTCTTGGAGTTCACAATCGCCTAAATCTACAAAGGCCCTTGATAAGGTTTAACCAGCAATCTGTGCTTCTATGTCCCCACATTTTTAGTGTGTCTTTCTATAAAAGGACCAGGAAACTTGGCTTCCAATTCCTCATGAACTTTATGGGAGTCTATCTCTTGATATCCAAGCAACTGGAATTCTAGATCACCAGTAAATATCATGGCGTCTTGCTGAGAATGAAGCAGGAATTTCAGTAATGGGAGTCCTCATATACAGAACAATACACGACCTGTTGCTACGGAAAAATAGGATGTCTTGTTTACATGAGACCTCCATCCCCAAAACCTACAGACCGTCATGCTAAGAGATATCCACGATTCAGGTTTGGAACGTAGGAGTCTGGATAATGGGAGTTCTCATATACAGGAAACTGCACTGTCTATTGCTAAAGGAGAATAAGGAATCTGGTTTACAAGTGTCCTCCCTCCCAATAAAACTTCAGGGGTTCCTGCTAAGGGCTAAACACGGTTTTGGTTTTTGAAGCATAAACTAGGGAAATGAAATCCTCATATACAGGCAAATGCAATGACTTTTCCTACGAAAGAATAAGGTATGTGTGTGACATTTTTTGTCAATCTCCAAAAAAAATATGGCATCTTCCTAAGATCTAAACAAGAATCAAGCTTTCAACACATGTATCTGTGAACAGGAGTACTCATATACAGGTAACTGCAAGGCTGTTGCTAAAAATAAGGAATCTGTGTTATACGAGTCCTCAGTCCTGAAAATCTGCAGGGCATCTTGCTGACGGCTACAGAAGAATCAGGGATTTGAGGAATGAATATAGGTAATAGCAATCCTCAATACAGGAAACTGCATGGCCTCTTGCTAATAAAAGAGAAGAAATCTGTTTTCCACGGTGCCTCTATCAAAAAATCAACATGACTTCTTTCTAAAGGCTAAACAAGAATCAGGGTTTTGAAACAGGAATCAAGGGAAAGACAGGCCTCACATACAGGACACTACATGACCTCCAACTAAGTATGAATAAAGAATCATTATGGTTCGCACTCTCAATCCAAAAAATTCCCAAGTTGTCTGCTTTGGACAAACAAGAAACAGATATTTGAGATCCCCAAATGTGTCAGAGCAATTTAGCATTCCAATATTATGAATCGGTCATTTCAGGACTCCAGCAACATTCGGGTCCTCTTAAAAGTTGTAAACAGTATTAGGCACTCGAAGTCCTTTAGGTTCCACAGAACAACTAAGGCCAGATTCCAGGACAAAAAGAATCTTCTTTACATATTTTGATTTAAGTCTGGTCTTAAGGTGAACCCTGTAATCTTTCCCCTTCCATGTCTCTTTTTATTTTGAGGAGGGACAAGTGTTTCGCACTTGCCAAATGATTACTACGTACTTTTAATGGTAACCAGGAATCATGGAATCCACGAACCTAAGAAACTTCTGGCCATCTGTCTTTTGATATACTGAATTTGGAATCCAATTCGACAGGAAAAGTCAGGGCATCTTACTGAGAATTAAAAGGAAATCAGGTTCTAGGAGTTCTCATTTTCTGGAATCTACAGGGCCTCTTGATATGGTTTAATCAGCAATGGGGGCTTCTGGGTCCCTACATTTTCAGAGCTACTTGCTCCGTGGATATGCTAAATCTGTCATTACAGATTCTCAGGTTCTTTCTGGTCCTCCTGTTAGTTGTAATCAAGGATTTGACCCTAGAAATTCTTTTGTTTCCTGGGACCATCTACGACCATAATCATGTTCTCCAGAATCAAAAGGAATATTGGTACAAAATTCCTCAATTCCGGTGACCTCAAAGTACAGAAAACTCTTGTGGGTGGGTAGGTAGGAATTGGGGTTTTGGGTTTCGAATATTCCACATTTTGGGGAGGTCTTGTGAATAGGAACCAGGAATCTTGGATTCCATTTCCCAAAGAACATTATGGACGTCTTTCTCTTGATATTCACAAATTTGGAATTCTCGTTCATCAGGGACTGTCTCAGCATCCTGCAGAGTGAAGCAGGACGCTGGGTAATGAGGGTGATAATATACAGGAAACTATACGTCAAATTGCTAAGGAAGTATAAGGAATCTTCCTTATATGAGTCCTCAATCCGAAAATTACAGGTCATCTTCCTAAGTGGTAACCACGAATCAGGATTTGAAGCAGGATCTGGGAAATGGAAGTCCTCACATACAGGAAACTTCAGTGACTATTGCTAATTAAGAATAAGGAATTTGTGTTACTCGTGTCCTCAATCCCAAAAAAACTTATGGTCATCTTGCTATATGCCAAACACGAAGCATGGTGTTTTCATGCATGAATCTGGAAAATGGAGTCCTTATTTACAGGCAACTACATGACCTTTTGGTAAGAAAGATTAAGGAATCTGGGTTATACGAGTCCTCAATCCCAAAAATCTACAGAGCGTCTCGGAAAGTTCTAAAAGAATCAGAGTTTTGAAGCAGGATGTATCTAATGAGAATTCTTATATACAGGAAAATACACAGCCACTTGCCATGGAAGAATAAGAATCGGGGTTATAGCAGTCCTCAGTCCTTAAAATCAACAGGCCATCGGCTGTGGGCAAAACAAGAATCAGGGTTTAGAAGCTGGAACATAGGTAATAGCAGTCATCATATGCAGAATCTATATGACCTCGACCTAAGGAGAACTAAGAAATCTCTTTTACACGGTTCCTCTGTCACAATATCTACATGACATCTTGCTAATGGCAAAACAAGAATCACGGTTTCCAAATAGGATTCTGGGGAAAGGGAGTCCTCATATACAGGACATTACATGGCCCCTCAGGAAAGAAGAATAAGGAATCTGTGATACACTATTCCACAATCCGAAAAATTCACAGGGTGTCTTTCAGCGGTATAAATAAGAACAAAGGCTTCGAGCTCGTCTCATGTTTCAGAGATATTTGGCTTGTGGGTATTATGAATCAGTTATTGCAGGACTCCAGCAATATTCTGGTCCTCTTGAAAGTTGTATTAGAGTATCTGGTAGTACAATCCCCTGAAGTTCCACGGGATAATTAAAGCCAGACTACCGGAAAAAAAGTATCATATTGCCGTATTTGGATGTAACTTTGGTCTTAAGATGAACTTGGTAATCGTTAAATTTCCGTTTGTATTTTATTTGTAGAGGGGCCGAGGGTTTTGCAGTTGCCAAATATTTAGTACGTGTTATTAAAATGAAACGAGGATCCATGTTTTCGACGTCCCAAGTAAACATCCGGGCATCTGCATTTTTGTACACAGAGTTTTGTAATCCACATGGACAGGGAAATTCAGGGCATCTTGATGAGAACGAAAAGGGAATCCGGTTCTTGGAGTTCTCAATCGCCTAAATCTACAAAAACTCTTGATAAGGTTTAATCAGCAATCTGGGCTTCTATTTTGCCACATTTTTAGTGTGTCTTTTGAAAAGGGAACAGGAATCTTGGGTTCAAATTACTCAAGAAATTTATCGGAGTCTTTCTCTTGATACCCAAGCAACTGAAATTCTAGGTCACCAGGAAATATCTTGGCGTTTTGCGGAGAATGAAGCAGTAATTTCAGTAATTGGAGTCCTCATATACAGAAGACTACACGACAAGTTGCTACGGAAGAATAAGGAACTCCCCAAATGTTTCAGAGCAATTTAGCATTCGGATATTATGAATCGGACATTTCAGGACTCCAGCAACATTCTGGTCCTCTTAAAAGTTGTGAATGGTATTGGGCACCCAAGTACGTTAGGTTCCTCAGAACTACTAAAGCCAGATTCTAGGTTAAAAAGAATCTTCTTGCCGTATTTGGATGTAACTCTGGTTAAGGTGAACAGTGTAATCCTTCCCCTTCCGTTTCTCTTTTTATTTTGAGACGGGTCAAGAGTTTTGCACTTGCCAAATGTTTACTATGTACTTTTACTGTTAACCAGGAATCATGGAATCCACGAATCTACTAAACTTCTGGGCATCTGTCTTTTGATATACTGAATTTGGAATCCAAATCGACAGGAAAATTCAGGGCGTCTTACTGAGAATAAAAAGGAAATCCGTTTCTAGGGGTTCTCTTTTTCCGGAATCTACAGGGCATCTTGATAAGGTTTAATCAGCAATCTGGACTTCTGGGTCCCTACATTTTCACAGCTACTTGCTCCGTGGATTCGCCAAATCTGTCATTAAACATCCTCAGGAGCTTTCTGATCCTCTTGTTTGTTGTAATCAAGGATTTGGCTTTAGAAATTCTTTTGTTTCCTGGGACCATCTACGACCATAATCATATTCCCCAGAATGAAAATGTATATTGGTACAAAATTCTTCGATTCAGGTGACCTCAAAGTACAGAAAATTCTTGTGGGAAGGCAGGTAGGAATTGGGGTTTGGGTTTGGAATATTCCACATTTTCTGGAGGTCTTGTGAAGGGGAACCAGGAATCTTGGATTCCAGTTCCCATAGAACTTTATAGACGTCTTTCTCTTGATATCGAAAAAACGGGAATTTTTGGTCACCAGGAACTGTCTCGGCGTCCTGAAGAGTGAAGCAGGAAGCTGGATAATGGAGGTGATAATATACAGGAAACTACACGTCATATTGCTAGGGAAGTATAAGGAATCTTCCTTATATGAGTCCTCAATCAGAAAATTACAGTCCGTCTTCCTAAGTGGTAACCACGAATCAGGATTTGAAGCAGGATCTGGGAAATGGAAGTCCTCACATACAGGAAACTTCACTGCCTATTGCTAAGTAAGAATAAGAAATCTGCGTTACTCAGGTCCTCAATTCCAAAAAAGCTTAAGGTCATCTTGCTATGGGCTAAACATTAATCATGGTGTTTTTGAGCATGAATCTGGGAAATGGAGTCTTTATTTACAGGCAACAACATGACCTTTTCTAAGAA
>NW_007232604.1:0-24585 GCF_000164805.1 Carlito syrichta
CTGGGCATCTTCCTATTTGTATACAGAGTTTTTGGATCCACATCACGAGGGAAAATCAGGTCATCTTTTTGAGAACGAAAAGGAAATCTGGTTCTAGAAGTTCTCATTCGCCAGATCTACATGGCCTCTTGATAAGGTTTAACCAGCTATCTGGGTTTCAGTATCCCTACATTTTGAGAGCTACTAGATCCGTAGATACCATTAATCTGTCATTACAAATCCCCAGGAACATCCTATTCTCTTGATAGTGGTAATCGAGGGTCTGGCACAAATATCCTTTTGTGCCTATGAACATCTAGGACCATAATCAGGTACCCCAGGAATCACATGGCAAATTGGTACAAAATCCCTCGATTCATCCTATCTCAAACTACAGAAATTTCTTGGGGTCAGCCTGGTGAAATTGGACATTGGATTTAGAAGATTCCACATTTTCGGGTGGTCTTGTTAAGGTTATCAGGAATCTTATATTCCAGGTCCCCAAAAACCTTATGGGAGTCTTTCTATTGATATCCAAACAACTGGAATTCTATGCTCATCACGAAATATCTCGGGTGTTACTGAGAATTCAGCAGGAATCTGAGTAATGGGAATCCTCATATATGGGAAACTACATAGTCTCTTACTATGGAAGAATAAGGAATCTGGGTAGCACGAGTCCTCAAATCCCAAAAACCTACAGGGTGTCATACTAAGGGAGAAAAGTATATCAGGGATTTGAAGCACAAATCTGGGGTACGGGAGTCCTCATATACAGAAAACTTCAAAAACCCCTGCTAAGTACGAACAAGGAATCTGTGTTACACATATCCTCGATCCTAAGGTTCTACAAGGCGTCTTTCTAAGGGCTGAATAAGAATCAGTGTTTTGAAACAGGATCTCAGTATTGGGAGTCTTCATATACAGGAAACTACACAGCCTCTTCCTAAAAGGATAAAAATCTGGTGTATACGAGTCCTAAATGACAAAAATATACTGGGCATCTTGCTAAGGGCTCAACAAGAATCAGGACTTCGAAGTAAGAATCTGGGAAATGTGAGCCTCCTATAGAGCAAACTACACAGACTCTTGCTAAGGAAGAATGATGAATCTGGGTAACAGGAGTCCTCAATTCCAAAAATGTCCAGGGCGTCATGGTGAGGCTTACATGACTCGAACTTCGATGTCCTCATATTTTTCAGAGCTGTTTCATATGTGCATATAAGTATTCAGTCATTCCAAAAGTCCCACAACATTCTGGTCCTCTCGATAGTTTAAACGAAAATATGGCACTAAAAGTCCATTTAGATTCTGGTTCCTCTAACGACAAATTTCTGGACACAAGTAGTCATTTCGGGTTTTTTGAGTGTAAGCCCTGAGTTCAGGGTTACCTCGTACTCCAGAAACTTCTGGTAGTTCAGCTATTTGGAATTAGAACCTTGGGTTTAGATGTTGCACCAAGTTTTGAAGGTATTTTTGGAGAGCACCAGGGTCTTGGTTTACAAGTCAATAGGGGCATTCTCGAATCTTTCTATTGGGAACCACGTGTCTGGACACCTAGGGAACGCGAAAAATCTGGTCTTTCTTCTGAGAATGAAACAGGAATCCCGGACACTATGTCACCAGAAAGCTTTGACTCATGTTACCAATGTGGAACAAGGGAAACAATTTGCTTGTGACCAGCAAACTTCTGGGCAGTTGTTAATATTTCCCTGGCTTAAGGTAGTTCTCATACCTATGAGCCTGCAGGAATTTTCTAAAGGCTAATCCGGAATTTAGAGTACCAGTCCCAACACATTTCAGAATTAATTCCTTTATCGTTACCACAAATCTGTCATTACTGATTCCCAGAAACCTGCTTTTCCTCTTCGTAGTTGTAACAGAGAATCTGGCCATCTGCTCAGCTGTTTTTGCTGGAGGCTGTAAGGCCAGATTCCACAACGCAAGTAATCATGTCACCATTTTTCGTGTAATTTCTGACTTCAGGTTTACCTCCTCATCCAGAAACTACTGCTGGAATTTTAGATTGATACTCCTAACTTGGGATTAGGTGTTCCCAAATATTTAGGACGTATTCTTAAAGGGGATCCAGCAATCTTGGATTCCAGGGCCCTTCTGAATTTTGGGGTTTATGAATGTTTTTACATAAGAGTTTTTACTTCCACGTATCCTGGTAACTTTCAGGAGTCTTTCTGGGAACAAAATGAATCTGGGTTACCGGGGTCGCCAATCCAAGAATTCTACATATACACATTATAAGGGCTATTCTGGAATCTCTGATTCTATTTTCACACATTCTTTAGGGTTACAGACTTCAGGGATATGACAATTTTGTCATTATAATTTCTCAGCCACCTTCTGGTCTTTTGAAAGTTTTAACCGAGAATATGGACCTATAACTCCTTTGGGTTCCTTGGGACAACAAAGGGCAGATTCCAGGACACAAAGAATCTTATCGCCATATTTGTATGTATCTATCGCATTAAGAAGTGTTGTGTAATCCTAAGACTTCTGTTTGTCCTTGTATTGCAAAGGGGCCCGGTGTTTACAGTTGCCAATATTTATTATGTACTTTTAAGGGTAATCCGGATTGGTGGATTACACGACCCTAGGTCATTTCTGGGACTCTGCCTATTTGCATACAGAGTTTTTGCATCCACATTACGAGGGAAAATCAGGGCATCTTGTGGAGAACAAAAAGGAAATCTGGTTCTAGCAGTTCCCATTCACCAGATCTGCAGAGCCTCTTGAAAATGTTTAATCAGCAATTTGGGTTTGAGGTCCCTAAACCTCTCATGGCTACTAGCTCCGTAGACACCAATAATCTGTCGTTACAAATTCCCAGGAACATTCTATTCTCTTGATAGTTGTAATTGAGGATCAGGCCCTAATACCCCTTTGTGTCTTATGAACATCTAGGACCATTATCAGGTACCCCAGGAATCAAATGGCATATTGGAACAAAATCCCTCGATTCAGTTACCTCAAACTACAGAAATTTCTTGTGGTCGGCCTGGTGGAATTGGGATATTGGATTTAGAAGATTCCACATTTTAGAGAGGTCTTAAGGGGAAACGGGAATCTTAGTTTCCAGGTCCCCAAACACTTTATGGGAGTCTTTCTATTGATATCCAAACAATTAGAATGTTATGCTCATCACAAAATATCTCGGGAATTACTGAGAATTCTGCAGGAATTTGAGTAATGGGAGTCCTCATATATGGGAAGCTACATGGCCTCTTACTACGGAAGAATAAAGAATCTGGGTAACACGAGTCTTTAAATCCCAAAAAACTACAGGGTGTCTTACTAAGGGAGACAAATGTATCAGGGATTTGAAGCACGAATCTGGGGAACGGGATTCTTCATATACAGAAAATTCACAACCTCTTGGTAAGGACGAACAAGGAATCTGGGAAACACATGTGTTCGATCCTAAAAATCTACAGGGCGTCACTCTAAGGGCTAAATAAGAATCAGAGTTTCAAAACAGGATCTCCTTGTTGGGAGTCTTCATATACAGGAAACTACACAGCCTCTTTCTAAGAAAGGATAAATAATCTGGTTGAAGTGAGTCCTAACTGCCAAAAATCTACTGGGCGTCTTGCTAAGGGCTCAACAAGAATCAGAATTTCGAAGCAAGTATCTGGGGAATGGGAGTCCTCATTCTCAGGAAAGTACACAGGCTCTTGCCGAGGAAGTAAAATGAATCAGGGTTACACCAGTCTTCAATTCGTAAAATGTTCAGGGCATCGTGGTAAGGCCTACAAGACTCGGACTTCAACGTCCGCATAATTTTCAGAGCTGTTTCCTCTGTGCATATTAGGATTCAGTCATTCCAACAGTCCCGCAACACTCTAGTCCTCTTGATATTTTAAACGAAAATATGGTAGGAAAAGTGCATTTAGATTGTGTATCGTCTAACTATAAATTCCAGGACACAAGTAGTCATTTCGGGTTTTCTGAATGTAAGTCCTGAATCCAGGGTGACCTTTTACTCCAGAAACTTCTGTTAGTTCAGCTATTCAGAATTAGGACCTTGGGTTTGGGTGTTGCACCAAGTTTAAAGGCCTTTTTGGGAGGGCACCAGGGTCTTGGTTTACAAGTTCATAGGAGCCTTCTGGAATATTTCTACAGGGAGCAAGGTGTCTGGACTTCTAGGAAATGGGGAATAATCTGGTCGTTTCTCTGAGAACCAAACAGGAATCTCGGACACTATGTCAACGGAAAGTTTTGACTCATGTTACCAATGTTGTAAAAGGGAAATCAGTTTGCATGTGACCAGCAAACTTCTTGGCAGCTGTTAATTTTTCCCTGGCTTAAGGTAGTTTTCATACCTAGGAGTCATCAGGAATTCTCTAAATGCTAATCAGGAATTTGGAGTCCCAGTCCACACACATTTCAGAACTAATTCCTGTATAGGTACCACAAATCTGTCATTACCGATTCCCAGGAACCTACTGCTCCTCTTCTTAGTTGTAGCAGAGAAACTGGCCATCTGCTGGGCGTTTTTTTGCAGGAGTCTCTAAGGCCAGATACCAGAACCCAAGGAATCATCTAGCCATTTTTCGTGTAATTTCTAACTTCAGGTTTACCTCCTAATCCAGAAACTGCTGCTGGAATTTTAGATTGATATTCCTAACTTGGGATTAGGTGTTCCCAAATATTTAGGATGTATTCTTAAATGGGATCCAGCAATCTTGGATTCCAGGGCCCTTCTGAACTTTTGGGATTATGAGTATTGGTATATAAGAGTTTTTACTGCCACATCCCCAGGTAACTTCCGCGAGTCTTTCTGAGAACAAAATGAATCTGGCTTATGGGGTTCGCCAATCCAAGAATTCTACACGGACACATTATTAGGGATAATCTGGAATCTAGGATTCGATTTCCACACATTCTTTAGGTCTACAGGCCTCTTGGATATGAGAATTTTGACATTATAGATTCTCAGCAACCTTCTGGTGTTTTGATAGTTGTAACCGAGAATGTGGTCATGCAAGTCTGTTGGGTTCCTCGGGACCCAAAGAATCTTATCGCCATATTTGTATGTATCTATCGCCTTAAGATGTATCTTGTAATTCTAAAACTTCTGTTTGTTCTTCTATTCTGGTACGGGCGCAGTGTTTTGACGTTTCCAAATATTTATTACGTACTTTTAAGGGTAACCAGGGTTCTTAGATTCCATGACCCTTGGTAATTTCTGGGCATCTGCCTATTTGTATACAGGGTTTTTGGATCCACATCACAAGAGAAAATCAGGGCATCTTGTTGAGAACGAAAAGAAATTGTGGTTCTAGCAGTTCTCATTCACCAGATCTACAGGGCTTCTTGAAAAGGTTGATTCAGCCATCTGGGCTTCAGGGTCCCTACATTTTTCAGAGCTACTAGCTGCGTAGATACCCTTAATCTATCATTACAGAACCCCAGGAACATTCTATGATCTTGATAGTTTTAATCGCTGATCTGGCCCAAACATACTGTTGGGTCTTATGAACATCTAGGACCATAATCAGGTACACCAGGAATCAAAAGGCATATTCCTACAAAATCCCTCCATTCAGGTTCCCTCAAACTATGCAAATTTCTTGTGGTCAGCTTGGTGGAATTGGGACATTGGATTTAGAGGATTCCACATTTTAGGGAGGTCTTGTTAAGGGGAACCGGGAATCTTAGATTCCATGTCCCCAAACACCTTATGGGAGTCCTTCTATTGATATCCAAACAACTAGAATTTTATGCTCATCATGAAATATCTCGGGCATTACTGAGAATTAACCAGGAATTTGAGTAATGGGAGTCCTCATATATGGGAAGCTACATGGCCTCTTACTACGGAGGAATAAAGAATCTGGGTTACACGAGTCCTTAAATCCCAAAAACTACAGGGTGTCCTACTAAGGGAGAAAAATGTATCAGGGATTTGAAACATGAATCTGGGGAACGGGATTCTTCATATATAGAAAACGTCACAACCTCTTGGTAAGGACGAACAAGGAATCTGGAATAAACATGTGCTCGATACTAAAAACCTATAGGGCGTCACTCTAAGGGCTAAAAAAGAATCCGGGTTTCAAAAGAGGATCTTGGTGTTGGGAGTCTACATATACAGGAAACTCCAAAGCCTCTTTCTAAGAAAGGATAAAGAATCTGGTTGAAGCGAGTCCTAAATGCCAAAAATCTACTGGGTGTCTTGCTAAGGGCTCAATAAGAATAAGGATTTCAAAGCAATAATCTGGGGAATGGGAGTCCTCATATACAGGAAACTACACAGGTTCTTGCTGAGGAAATATAACGAATCTGGGGTAAATGAGTCCTTAATTCGTAAAATGTCCAGGGCGACTTGGTAAGGCCTAAAAGACTCGGACTTAGACGTCTGCATATTTTTCAGAACTGTTTCCTATGTGCATATTAGGATTCAGTCATCCCAAAAGTCCCGCAACATTCTAGTCCTCTCAATATTTTAAATGAAAATATGGCAGTAAAAATCCATTTAGATTCTGTATCCTCTAACGACAAATTCCAGGACACAAGTAGTCATTTCGGGTTTTTTTAATGTAAGCCCTGATTCCAGGGTGATCTTGTACTCTAGAAACTTCTGGAATTTCAGCTATTCAGAATTAGGACCTTGGGTTTAGATGCTACACCAAGTTTCGAAGATAATTTTGGAGGGCACCAGGGTCTTGGTTTAAAAGTCAACTGGAGCATTCTGGAGTCTTTCTATTGGGAGCCAGGTGTCTGGACATCTAGGGAATGGGAAACATCTGGTCTTTCTTCTGAGAATGAAACCGGAATGTCGGACATATGTCACCAGAAAGCTTTGACTCATGTTACCAATGTGCAACAAGGGAAATCAGTTTTCATGTGTCCAGCAAACTTCTGGGCAGTTGTTAATTTTTCCCTGGTTTAAGGTAGTTTTCATACCTAGAAGCCTGCAGGAATTATCTAAATGCTAATCAGAAATTTGTGTCCCAGTCCCTACACATTTCAGAATTAATTCCAGTATAGGTACACAAATCTGTCATTACCGATTCCCAGGAACCTGCTGCTCCTCTTCATAGATGTAACAGAGAATCGCCCATCTGCTCAGCTTTTTGTGCTGGAGGCTGTAAGGCCAGCTTCCTCAATGCAAGGAATCATGTCACCATTTTTCGTGTAATTTTTGACTTCAGGTTTACCTCCTCATATAGAAATTACTGCTGGAAATTTAAATTGAAATTCCTAACTTGGGATTAGGTGTTCCCAAACTTTTAGGACGTATTCTTAAAGGGGATCCAGAAATCTTGGATTCCAGGGCCCTTCTGAACTTTTGGGCTTATGAGTGATGGTACATAAGAGTTTTTACTTACACGTTCCCTGGTATCTCCAAGAGTCTTTCCGGGAACAAAATGAATCAGGGTTACAGGGCTCACCAATCCAAGAATTCTACACATTATAACGGCTATTCTGGAATCTGGTATACTATTTCCACACATTCTTTAGGGCAACAGATCACAGGGATATGACAATTTTGGCATTATAATTTCTCAGCCACCTCCTGGTCTTTTGATAGCTGTAACCAAGATTGTGGACCTACAAGTCCTTTGGGTTCCTCGAGACAACAAAGGGCAGATTCCAACACACAAAGAATCTTTTCGCCATATTTGTATGTATGTATCGCAGTAAGATGTATCTTGTAATCTTAAAACTTCTGTTTGTCCTTGTACGGCAAAGGGGCTTGGTGTTTTGAGTTGCCAAATATTTATTACGTACTTTTAAGGGTAACCAGGATTGGTGGATTACACGACCCGAGGTAATTTCTGGGCATCTGCCTATTTGCATAAAGGGTTTTTGCATCCACATCACGAGGGAAAATCAGGGCATCTTGTTGAGAACGAAAAGGAAATCTGATTCTAGCAGTTCCCATTCACCAGATCTACAGTTGATCACTCAGATCAACTAGCTCCGTAGAGACCCTTAATCTGTCGTTATAAATCCCCAGGAACATTCTATTCTCTTGATAGTTGTAATCGAGGGTCTGGCCCAAATATACTTTTGTGTCTTATGAACATCTAGGACCATTATCAGGTACCCCAGGAATCAAATGGCATGTTGGTACAAAATCCCTCGATTCAGGTTACCTCAAATTACAGAAATTTCTCGTGGTCGGCCTGGTGGAATTGGGACATTGGATTTAGAAGATTCCAGAATTTAGGGAAGTCTTTTTAAGGGGAACCGGGAATCTTAGATTCCAGGCCCCAAAAACCTTATGGGAGTCTTTCTATTTATATCCAAACAACTAGAATTTTATGCTCATCATGAAATATCTCGGGAATTACTGAGAATTCAGCAGGAATTTGAGTAATGGGAGTCCTCATATATGGGAAATTACATGGCCTTTTACTACGGAAGAATAAAGAATCTGAGTAACATGAGTCCTTAAATCCCAAAAAACTACAGGTTGTCTTACTAAGGGAGAAAAATATATCACGGTCTTGAATCACGAATCTGGGGAACGGTATTCTTAATATACAGAAAACCTCACAACCTCTTGGTAAGGACGAACAAGGAAATTGGGATACACATGTGCTCGACCCTAAAAACCTACAGGGCGTCACTCTAAGAGCTAAATAAGAATCAGAGTTTCGAAACAGGATCTTGATATTGGGAGTCTTCATATACAGGAAACTGCAAAGGCTCTTTCTAAGAAAGGATAAAGAATCTGGTGGAAGTGAATCCTAAATGCCAAAAATCTACTGGGCGTCTTGTTAAGGGCTCAATAAGAATAAGGATTTTGAAGCAATAATCTGGGGAATGGGAGTCCTCATTCTCAGGAAATTACACAGGTTCTTGCTGAGGAAGTATAACGAATGTGGGGTAAACGAGTCCTCAATTCGTAAAATGTCCAGTGCATCTTGGTAAGGCCTAAAAGACTCGAACTTCGACGTCTGCATATTTTTCAGATCTGTTTCCTATGTCCATAATAGGATTCAGTCATCCCAAAAGTCCCGCAACATTCTGGTCCTCTCATTATTTTAAATGAAAATATGGCAGTAAAAGTCCATTTAGATTCTGTATCCTCTAACGACAAATTCCAGAACACAAGTAGTCATTTCGGGTTTTTTTAATGTAAGCTCTGATTCCAGGGTGACCTTGTACTCTAGAAACTTCTGGAAGTTCAGCTATTCGGAAGTAGGACCTTGGGTTTAGATGCTACACCAAGTTTTGAAGGTAATTTTGGAGGGCACCAGGGTCTTGGTTTAAAAGTCAACTGGAGCATTCTGGAGTCTTTCTATTGGGAGCCACGTGTCTGGACATCTAGGGAATGGGAAACATCTGGTCTTTCTTCTGAGAATGAAACCGGAATGTCGGACATATGTCACCAGAAAGCTTTGACTCATGTTACCAATGTTGAACAAGGGAAATCAATTTGCATATGTCCAGCAAACTTCTGGGCAGTTGTTGATTTTTCCCTGGTTTAGGGTAGTTCTCATACCTAGGAGCCTGCAGGAATTTTCTAAATGCTAATCAGAAATTTGTGTCCCAGTCCCTAAACATTTCAGAATTAATTCCAGTATAGGTACCACAAATCTGTCATTACTGATTTCCAGGAACCTGCTGCTCCTCTTCGTAGTTGTAATAGAGAATCTGGCCATTTGCTCAGCTTTCTGTGCTGGAAGCTGTAAGGCCAGCTTCCTCAATGCAAGGATCATGTCACCATTTTTCGTGTAATTTTTGACTTCAGGTTTACCCCCTCATATAGAAATTACTGCTGGAAATTTAGATTGAAATGCCTAACTTGGGATTAGGTGTTCCCAAATTTTTAGGACGTATTCTTAAAGGGGATCCAGCAATCTTGGATTCCAGGGCCCTTCTGAACTTTTGGGCTTATGAGTGATGGTACATAAGAGTTTTTACTTACACTTCCCCTGGTTTCTCCAAGAGTCTTTCTGGGAACAAAATGAATCAGGGTTACGGGGCTCACCAATCCAAGAATTCTACATATACACATTATAACGGCTATCTGGAATCACGTATTCTATTTCCACACATTCTTTAGGGCAACAGACCACAGGGATATGACAATTTTGGCATTTTAATTTCTCAGCCACCTTCTGGTCTTTTGATAGTTGTAACCAAGATTGTGGACCTACAAGTCCTTGGGTTCCTCAGGACAACAAAGGGCAGATTCAGGACACAAAGAATCTTTTTGCCATATTTGTATGTATGTATCGCATTAAGATGTATCTTGTATCCTAAAACTTCTGTTTGTCCTTGTATAGCAAAGGGACCTGGTGTTTTGATTTGCCAAATATTTATTACATACTTTTAAGGGTAACCAGGATTGGTGGATTACACGACCCGAGGTAATTTCTGGGCATCTGCCTATTTGTATACAGGGTTTTTGCATCCACATCACGAGGGAAAATCAGGGCATCTTGTTGAGAACGAAAAGGAAATCTGGTTCTAGCAGTTCCCATTCATCAGATGTACAGGGCCTCTTGAAAATGTTTAATCAGCAATTCGGGCTTCAGGTCCCTACATTTCTCAGATCAACTAGCTCCGTAGAGACCCTTAATCTGTCGTTACAAATCCCCAGGAACATTCTATTCTCTTGATAGTTGTAATCGAGGGTCTGGTCCAAATATACTTTTGTGTCTTATGAACATCTAGGACCATTATCAGGTACCCCAGGAATCAAATGGCATGTTGGTACAAAATCCCTCGATTCAGGTTACCTCAAACTACAGAAATTTCTTGTGGTCTGCCTGGTGGAATTGGGACATTGGATTTAGAAGATTCCACATTTTAGGGCGGTCTTTTTAAGGAGAACTGGGAATCTTAGATTCCAGGCCCCAAAAACCTTATGGGAGTCTTTCTATTCATATCCAAACAACTAGAATTTTATGCTCATCACGAAATATCTCGGGAATTACTGAGAATTCAGCAGGAATTTGAGTAATGGGAGTCCTCACATATGGGAAACTACATGGCCTTTTACTACGGAAGAATAAAGAATCTGAGTAACATTTGTTCTTAAATCCCAAAAAATCACAGGTTGTCTTATTAAGGGAGAAAAATGTATCTGGGACTTGAATCACGAATCTGGGGTACGGTATTCTTCATATACAGAAAACTTCACAACCTCTTGGTAAGGACGAATAAGGAATCTGGGATAAACATGTGCTCGATCCTAAAAACCTACAGGGCGTCACTCTAAGAGCTAAATAAGAATAAAAGTTTTGAAACAGGATCTTGGTATTGGGAGTCTTCATATACAGGAAACTACAAAGCCTCTTTCTAAGAAAGGATAAAGAATCTGATTGAAGCAAGTCCTAAATGACAAAAATCTACTGGGCGTCTTGCTTAGGGCTCAACAAGAAACAGGATTTTGAAGCAAGAATTTGGGAATGGGAGTCCTCATATACAGGAAACTACACAGGCTCTTGCTGAGGAAGTATAAAGAATCTGGGTTATATGAGTCCTCAATTCGTAAAATGTCCATGGCGTCTTGGTAAGGCCTACAAGATTCGAACGACGATGTCCGCATATTTTCCAGAGCTGTTTCCTATGTGCATATTAGGATTCAGTCATTCCAAAAGTCCCGCAACATTCTGGTCCTCTCGATATTTTAAACGAAAATATGGCAGGAAAAGTCCAATTAGATCCTGTTTCCTCTAATGACAAATTCCAGGACACAACAAGATATTTCGGGTTTCTTGAATGTAAGCCGATTCCAGGGTGACCTTGTACTCCAGAAATTTCTGGTAGTTCAGCTATTCGGAATTAGGAATTTGGGTTTAGATGTTACACCAATTTTAGAAGGTATTTTTGGGAGGGCACCAGATTCTTGGTTTACAAGGCCATAGGAGCATTCTGGAGTCTTTCTCTTGGAGCCATATGTCTGGACTGCTAGGTAACAGGGAAATATCTGGTCGTTCCTCTGAGAACCAAACAGGAATCTTGGGCACTATGTCACCAGAAAGCTTGGACTCATGTTACTAATGTGGAACAAGGGAAATAAGTTTGCATGTGACCAGGAAATTTCTGGGCAGTTGTTAATTTTTTCCTGACTTAGGGTAGTTCTCATACCTAGGAGCCAACAGGAATTTTCTAAATGTTAATCAGGAATTTGGAGTCCCATCCCCACACATTTCAGAACTAATTCCTGTATAGGTACCACAAATCTGTCATTACCGATTCCTAGGAACCTGCCGTTTCTCTTCTAATTTGTAGCAGAGAATCTGGCCACCTGCTCGGCGTTTTTTTGCAGGAGGTTCTAAGGCCAGATTCCACAACCCAAGGAATCATCTCGCCATTTTTCGTGTAATTTCTAACTTCAGGTTTACCTCTTAATCCAGAAACTATTGCTGGAATTTTATATTGATATTCTTAACTTGGGATTTGTTGTTCCCAAATATTTAGGACGTATTCTTAAATGGGTTCCAGCAATCTTGGATTCCAGGGCCCTTCTGAACTTTTGGGTTTATGAGTGTTGGTATATAAGAGTTTTTATTGCCACGTCCCCAGGTAACTTCCGGGAGTCTTTCTGAGAACAAAATGAATCTGGTATACGAGGTTCGCCAATCCACTAATTCTACATGCACACATTATAAGGGGTAATCTGGAATCTAGGATTCGATTTCCACACATTCTTTAGGGCTACAGGCCTCTCGAATATGAGAGTTTTGCCATTATAGATTCTCAGCAACCTTCTGGTCTTTTGATAGTTGTAACCGAGAATATGGACATCCAAGTCCGTTGGGTTCCTCTGGACCCATAGGGTCTTAATGCCATATTTGTATGTATATATTGCCTTAAGATGTATCTTCTAATCGTAAAACTTTTGTATTTGTCCTTCTATTCCTATCGGGCCCGGTGTTTTGACCTTTCCAAATATTTATTGCGTACTGTTAAGGGTAACCAGGGTTCTTGGATTCCACGACCCTAGGTAATTTCTGCACATCTGCCTATTTGTATACAGGGTTTTTGGATCCACATCACGAGGCAAAATCAGGGCATCTTGTTGAGAATGAAAAGGAAATCTGGTTCTAGCAGTTCCCATTCACCAGATTTACAGGGCTTTTGAAAAGGTTTAATCAACCATCTGGGCTTCAGGGTCCCTACATTTTTCATAGCTACTAGCGGTGTAGATACCCTTATTCTGTCGTTATAGATCCCCAGGAACATTCTATTCTCTTGATAGTCGTAATACCGGATCTGGCCCAAATAAACTTTTGTGTCTTATGAAGATCTAGGACAATAATCAGGTACCCCAGCAATCAAATGGCATATTGGTACAAAATCCCTCGATGCAGGTTACCTCAAGGTATGCAAATTTCTTGTGGATGGCCTGTTGGAATTGGGACATTGGATTTAGAAGACTCCACATTTTAGGGAGGTCTTGTTAAGTGGTACCAGGAATCTTAGAATCCAGGTCCCCAAAAAAATTATGTGAGTTTTTCTATTGATATCCAAACAACTGGAATTTTATGCTCATCATGAAATATCTCGGGAATTACTGAGAATTCATCAGGAATTTGAGTAATGGGAGTCCTCATATATGGGAAACTACATGGCCTCTTACTAGGGAAGAATAAGAATCTGGGTTACACTAGTCCTCAAATACCAAAAACCTACAGGGTTTCTTACTAAGGGAGAAAAATATATCAGGGATTTGAAGCACGAATCTGGGGAATGGGATTCTTCATATACAGAAAACTTCACAACCCTTTACTAAGGATGAACAAGGAATCTGGGATACACATGTACTGAATCCTATGAACCTACAGGGTGTCTTTATAAGGGCTAAATAAGAATCAGGGTTTCCAAACAGGATCTTGGTTTTGGGAGTCTTCATATAGAGGAAAGTGCACAGCCTCTTCCTAAGAAAGGATAAAGAATCTGGTTTAAACGAGTGCTAATTGACAATAATCTACTGGGCATCTTGCTAAGGACTCACAATGAATCAGGATTTCGAAGCAAGGATCTGGGGAAAGGGAGTGCTCATATACAGGAATCTACACGGGCTCTTGCTAAGGAAGAAAAACAAATCTGGGTTACACGAGTCCTCAACGCAAACAATTTCCAGGGCAGTTTGGTAAAGCCTACAAGACTCGGACTTCGACGTTCGCAAATTTTTTAGAGCTGATTTCTATGTGCATATTAGGATTCAGTCATTCCAAAAGTCCCTCAACATTCTGGAACTCTCAGTAGTTTAAAGGAAAATATGGCACTAAAAGTCCATTTAGATTCCGGATCCTCTAACTACAATTTCCAGGACGAAAGTAATCATTTCGGGTCATTTGAATGTAAGCCCTGAGTTCAGGGTGACCTCAAACTCCAGAAACTTCTGGTAGTTCAGCTAATTGGAATTAGGACCCTGGGTTTAGATATTGCACCAAGTTTAGAAGGTATTTTTGGGAGGGCATCAGGGACTTGGTTTACAAGTCCATAGGAGCATTCTGTAGTCTTTCTATTGGGAGCCATGTGTCTGGACTTCTAGGGAACGGGGAAACATCTAGTCGTTCTTATGAGAATCAAACAGGAATCTCGGACAGTATGTCACCAGAAAGCTTTGACTCATGTTACCATTGTGGAACACGGGAAATCAGTTTGCATGTGACCAGCAAACTTCTGGGCAGTTGTTAATTTTTCCCTGGCTTAAGGTATTTCTCATACCTTGGAGCCTACAGTAAGTTTCTAAATGCTAATCAGGAATTTGGAATCCCAGTCCCCACACATTTCAGAACTAATTCCTGTATAGGTACCACAAATCTGTCATTACTGATTCCGAGGAACTAGCTGCTCCTCTTCTTAGTAGTAACAGAGAATCTGACCATCTGCTCGGCTTTTTTGGCAGGAGACAGTAAGGCCAGATTCCATAACCCAAGGAATCATCTCGCCATTTTTCGTGTAATTTCTGAATGAGGTTTACCTCCTAATCCAGAAAGTACTGCTGGAATTTTAGATTGATATTCCTAACTTGGGATTAGGTGTTCCCAAATGTTTAGGACGTATTATTAAAGGGCATCCAGCTATTTTGATTTCAGTGCCCTTCTGATCGTTTGGGCTTATGTGTCTTCTTATATAAGAGTTATTACTTCCACGTCCCCAGGTAACTTCCGGTAGTCTTTGTGGGAACAAAATTAATCTGGGTTACGGGAATCGCCAATCCAAGAATTCTACATGGACACTTAATAAGGGTTAATCTGGAGTCTGGGATTCTATTTCCACACATTCTTTAGGGCTTCAGGCCTCTTGGATATGGCAATTTTGTCATTAAAATTTCTCATCCAACTTCTGGTCTTTTGATAGTTGTAACCAAGAATGTGGCCCTACAAGTCCGTTGGGTTCCTCAGGACAGCAAAGGGCAGATTCCAGGACACAAAGAATCTTATCGCCATATTTGTATGTATCTATCGCCTTAAGATGTATCTTGGAATCCTAAAACTTCTGTTAGTCCTTCTATTCCCATATGGGCTCAGTGTTTTGAGGTTCCCAAATATTTATTACGTACTTTTAAGGAAAACCAGTATTCATGGATTCCACGCACCTAGGTAATTTCTGGGAATCTGCCTATTTGTATACAGAGTTTTTGGATCCACATCACGAGGGAAATCAAGGCATCTTGTTGAGAATGAAAAGGAAATCTGGTTCTAGGAGTTTTCATTCGCCAGACCTACAGGGCCTCTTCATAAGGTTTAACCAGCTATCTGGGCTTCAGGGTCCCTACATTTTTCAGAACAACCAGCTCCGTAGATATGCTTTATCTTTCGTTACAAATCCCTAGGAACATTCTATTCTTTTGACAGTTGTAATGGAGGATCTGGCCCAAATATCCTTTTGTGTCTTATGAACACCTAGGGCCATAATCAGGTTCCCCCGGATTAAAATTGCATATTGGTACAAAATCCCTCAGTTCAGGTTTCCTCAAACTACAGAAATTTCTTGTGTTCGACCCGGTGGAATGGGGACATTGGATATAGAAGATTCCACATTTTAGGGATGTCTCCTTAAGGGAAACCAGGGATCTTAGATTCCAGGTCGCCAAAACATTATGGGAGTCTTTCTAATGATATCCAAACAACTGGAATTTGATGCTCATCACAAAACATCTCGTGTATTACTGAGAATTCAGCAGGAATTTGAGTAATTGAAATCCTGTATACGGGACACTACATGGCCTCTTACTACGGAAGAATAAGGAATCTGGGTCACAAATTCCTCAAACCCCAAAAACGTACAGGTTGTCTTACTAATAGAGGAAAAGTTATCACCGATTTGAAGCACGAATCTGGGAAACGGGAGTCTTCATATATAGGAATCTTCACAACTTCTTACTAAGAACGAACCATGTATCAGGGTTACTCATGTCCTCGATCCTAAAAACCTACAGGGCGTCTGTATAAGGGCTACATAGGAATTAGGGTTTCGTAAAAGTATCTCGGTATTGGAAGTCTTCATATATAGGTACTACACACCCTCTTCCAAAGAATGGATAAATAATCTGATTTAAACTAGTCTTAAAGGCCAAAAATCTACTAGACGTCTTGTTACAGGCTCAGCAAAAATCAGGATTTTGAAGCAAGAATCCGGGTAATGGGAGTCCTCATATACAGGAAACTACACGTGCTCTTGCTAAGGAAGAATAACGAAGCTGGATTATACGGGTTCTCAATTCCAAAAATGTCCAGGACGTCTTGATAAGGCCGACAAGACTCCGACTTCGACGTCCCCATATTTTTTCAGATCTGTTTCCAATGTGCATATTAGGATTCAGTCATTTCAAAAGTCCTGCAACATTCTGGACCTCTTGATATTTTAAACGAAAATATGGCACTAAAAATCCACTTATGTTCTGGATCCTCTAATGACAAATTCCAGGACACAAGTAATCATTTTGGGTTTTTTGAATGTAAGCCCTGAGTTCTGGGTGACCTTGCACTCCTGAAAATTCTGGTAGTTCAGCTGATGGAATTAGGACTTTGGGTTTAGAATTTGCTCCAAGTTTAGAAAGTATTTTGGGAGGGCACCAGGGTGTTCGTTTAAAGGTTGATAGGAGATTCTGGAGACTTTCTATTGGGAGCCACGTGTCTGGACATCTAGGGATCAGGGAAATGTCTGGTCGTTCTTTTGAGAAGGAAACAGGATTCTCAGACGCTATGTCACAAGTAAGCTTTGAGTCATGCAATCAATGTGGAACAAGGGAAATCAGTTTGCATGTGACCAGCCAACTTCTGGGCAGTTGTTAATTTTTCCCTGTATTAAGGTAGTTCTCATACCTAGGAGCCTACAGGAATTTTCTAAATCCTAATCAGGAATTTGGAGTCCCAGTCCCCACACATATCAGAACTTATTACTGTAAAGGTACCACAAATTTGTCATTATCGATTCCCAGGAATTTGCTCCTTCTCTTCTTAGTTATAACAGAGAATCTGGCCATCTGCTCAACTTTTTATGCAGGAGGCTGTAACTCCAGATTCCACAACCCAAGGAATCATCTCGCCATTTTTCGTGTAATTTCTGACTTCAGGTTTACCTCCTCATCCAGAAACTACTGCTGGAATTACAGATTAATATTCCAAATTTGGGATTAGGTGTTCCCAAATATTTAGGACGTATTCTTAAAGGGGATCCAGCAATCTTGGATCCCAGGGCCCTTCTGACCTTTTGGGCTTATGAGTGTTGGTATATAAGATTTGGTACTTACACGTTCCCAGGTAACTTCCGGGAGTGTTTCTGGGAACAAAATGAATCTGGGTTACAGAGGTTACCAATCCAAGAATTCCACATGGACACATTAAAAGGACTAATCTGGAATCTGGGATTCTATTTCCACACACTCTTTTGGGCTACAGGCCTCTTGGATATGACAATTTTGTCATTATAGATTCTCAGCAAACTTCTGATATTCTGATAGTTGTAACCAAGAATGTGGACCTACAAGTCCGTTGGGTTCCTCGGGACAACAAAGGGCAGATTCAAGGATCCAAAGAATCTTATCGCCATATTCGTATGTATCTATCACCTTAAGATGTATCTAGTAACCCTAAAACTTCTGTGTTTCCTTCTATTCGGATACGGGCCCTGTGTTTTGAGGGTGCAAATATTTATTACGTTCTTTTAACAGTGACCATGATTCATAGATTCCAGGACCCTTGGTAATTTTTGGGCATCTGCCTATTTGTATACAGAGTTTTGGGATCCACATCACGAGGGAAAATCAGGGCATCGTTTTGAGAACAAAAAGGAAATCTTGTTCTAGGAGTTTTCATTCGCCTGACCTACAGGGCCTCTTGATATGGTTTAACCAGCTATCTGGACTTCAGGGTCCCTACATTTATCAGAGCTACCAGCTCCGTAGATACCCTTAATCTGTCATTACAAATTTCCAGGAACATTCTATTCTTTTGATAGTTGTAATCAAGGATCTCGCCCAAATATCCTTTTGTGTCTTATGAACATCTAGGATCATAATCAGGTACCCCAGGAATAAAATGGCATATTGGTACAAAAACCCTCGATTCAGGTTACATCAAACTACAGAAATTTCTTGTTGATGGCTGGTGGAATTGGGACATTGGATTTAGAAGATTCCACATATTTGGAAGGTCTTTTAAGGGAAACCAGGAATCTTAGATTCCAGGTCCCCCAAAACATTATAGGAGTCTTTCTATTGACATCCAAACAACTGGAATTCTATGCTCATCACAAACCATCTCGGGTATTACTGAGAATTCAGCAGGAATTTGAGAATTGGAAGTCCTCATATACGGGAAACTGCATGGCCTCTTACTATGGAAGAATAAGGAATTTGGGTAACACAAGTCCTCAAATCCTAAAAACCTACAGGGTGTCTTACTAATTGAAAAAAATGTATCAGCGATTTGAAGCACTAATCTGGGGAACAGGAGTCCTCATATAGAGAAAACTTCAAAACCTGTTGCTAAGGATGAACAAGGAATCTGGGATACACATGTCCTCGATCCTACAAAACTACAGGGCGTCTTTCTAAGGGCTAAATAAGAATCAGGGTTTCAAAACAGGATCTCGGTATTAGGTATCTTCATATAGAGGAAACTACACAGCCTCTTCCTTAGAAAGCATAAAGAATCTGGTTGAAGCTAGTCCTAAATGCCAAAATTTACTTGTCGTCTTGCTTAGGGCTCAACAAGAATCAGGATTTCAAAGAAAGAATCTGGGTAATGGGAGTCCTAATATACAGGAAACTACACAGGTTGTTGCTGAGGAAGTATAACGAATCTTGGTTACATGAGTACTCAATTCGTAAAATGTCCAGGGCGTCTTGGTAAAGCCTAAAGACTCGGACTTCGACGTCCACATATTTTTCAGAGCTGCTTCCTAAGTGCATATTAGGATTCAGTCATTCCAAAAGTCCTGCAACATTCTGGTCCTCCCGATATTTTAAATGAAAATATGGCAGGAAATCTCCATTTAGATTCTGTATCCTCTAACGGCAAATTCCAGTGTACAAGTAGTCATTTCGGGGTTTTTGAATGTAAGCCCTGAGTCCAGGGTGACCTTGTACTCGAGAAACTTCTGGTAGTTCAGTTATTCGGAATTAGGACCTTGGGTTTAGATGCTGCACCAAGTTTAGAAGGTACTTTTGGGAGGGCACCAGGTTCGTGGTTTACAAGTCCATAGGAGGTTCTCGAGTCTTTCTACTGGGAACGATGTGTCTGGACTTCTAGGGAACGGGGAAAAATCTGGTCGTTCCTCTGAGAACCAAACAGGAACCTCGGACACTATGTCAACAGAAAACTTTGACTCATGTTACCAATGTGGAACAAGGGAGATCAATTTGCATGTGAGCAGCAAACTTCTGGGCAGTTGTTAATTTTTCCTTGGCTTAAGGTAGTTCTCATACCTAGGAGCCTACAGGAATTTTCTAAATGCTAATCAGGAATTTGGAGTACTAGTGCCCAGACATTTCAGAACTAATTCCTGTATAGGTACCAAAAATCTGTCATTACTGATTCCCAGGAACCTGCTGCTCCTCTTCTTCGTTGTAGCAGATAATCTGGCCATCAGCTCAGCGGTTTTTTGCAGGAGGCTCTAAGGCCAGATTCCATTACCCAAGGAATCATCTTGCCATTTTTCATGTAATTTATAACTTCAGGCTTACCTCTTAATCCAGAAACTACTGCTGGAATTTTAGATTGATATTCCTAACTTGGGAATGGGTGTTCCAAAATATGTAGGACGTATTCTTAAATGGGATCCAGCAATCTTGGATTCCAGGGCCCTTCTGAACTTTTGGGTTTATGAGTATTGGTATATAAGAGTGTTTACTGCCACATCCCCAGGTTACTTCTGGGAGACTTTATGAGAACAAAAGGAATCTGGGTTACCGGGGTCACCAAATCAAGAATCCTACATGGACACATTATAAGGGCTAATCTGGTCTGGGATTCTATTTCCACACATTCTTTAGGGCTACAGCCCTCTTGGATATGACACTTTTGTCATTGTAATTTCTCAGCCACTTTCTGGTCTTTTGATAGTTGTAACCGAGAATGTGGCCCTACAAGTCCGTTGGGTTCCTCAGGACAACAAAGGGTACATTCCAGGACTCAAAGAAAATTATTGACATATTTGGATGTATCTATCGCCTTAAGATGTATCTTGTAATACTAAAATTACTGTTTGTCCTTCTATTCCGATAAGAGCCCGGTGTTTTGAGGTTCCCAAATATTTATTACGTACTTTTAAGGGTAACCAGGATTCATCGATTCCACGATCCTAAGTAATTTCTGGCATCTGCCTATTTGTATTCAGAGTTTTTGGATCCAAATCACGAGGGAAAATCAGGGTATCATGTTGAGAACGAAAAAAATCTGTTTCTATGAGTTTTCATTCTCCAGACCTACAGGGCCTCTTGATAAGGTTTAACCAGCTATCTGGGCTTCAGGTTCCCTACATTTTTTCAGAGCTACCAGCTCCGTAGATATCCTTAATCTGTGGTTACAAATCCCCAGGAACATTCTATTCTATTGATAGTTGTAATCGAGGTTCTGGCCCAAATATCCTTTTGTGTCTTATGAACATCTAGAGTCATAATCAGGTACTCCAGAAATCTAATTGCATATTGGTACAAAATCCCTCAATTCAGGTTTCCTCAAACTACAGAAATTTCTTGTGGTCGTCCTGGTGAAATTGGAAAATTTGATTTAGAATATTCCTTATTTTAGGGAAGTCTTGTTAAGGGAAACCAAGGATCTTAGATTCCAGGTCGCCTAAAACCTTATGGGAGTCTTTCTATTTATATTCAAGCACCTGGAATTCGATGCTCATCACGAAATATCTAGGGTATTACAGAGAATCCAGCAGGTTTTTGAGTAAAGGGAATCGTCATATACGGGAAACTACATGACCTGTTACTACGAAAGAATAAGGAATCTGGATCACATGAGTCCTCAAATCACAAATTCCAACAGCGTGTCTTACTAAAAGGGAAAAAAGTATCAGGGATTTGAAGCATGAATCTGGGAAACGGGAGTCTTCATATACAGGAAACTTCACAACTTCTTGCTAAGGACGAACAAGGAATCTGGGTTACACATGTCCTTGATCGTAAAAACCTACAGGGCGTCTTTCTAAGGGCTAAATAGTAATCAGGGTTTTGAAACAGGATCTCAGTATTGGGAGTCTTCATATACAGTTAACTACACACCGTCTTCCAAAGAAAGGATAAAGAATCAAAGATTTAACATGTATTTTAAGGGTAATCAGGATTCTTGGATTCCACGACCCTAGTAATTTCTGGGCATCTGCCTATTTGTGTATAGAGTTTTTGGATCCATTTCACGAGAGAAAATCAGGGCATCTTGTTGAGAACGTAAAGGAAATCTGATTCTAGGAGTTCTGATTCGCCAGATCTACAAGGCTTCTTGAGAAGGTTTACCCAGCAATCTCTGCTTCAGAGTAACCACACTTTTCAGAGCTACTAGCTCCTTAGATACCCTTAATCTGTTGTTACATATCCACAGGAACATTTTATTCTCTTAATAGTTGTAATCGAGGATGTGGCCCAAATACCTTTTGTGCCTTAGGAACATCTAAGGTCATAATCAGGTACCTAAGGTAACACATGACATATTGGTACAAAATCCCTTGATTCTATTACCTCAAAATACAGAAACTTCTTGAGGAATGCGTGGTGGAATTGGGACATTAGATTTAGAAGATTCCACATTTTTGGGGGGTCTTGTTAAGGTTAACCAGAATCTTAGATTCTAGGGCCCCAAAACACTTATGGGAGTCTTTGTATTGATATCCAAACAACTGGAATTCTGTGCTCATCACGAAATATCTCGGGTATTACTGAGAACTCAGCAGAAATTTGAGTAATGGGAGTCCTCATACACGGGAAACTACATGGCCTGTTACTAAGAAAGAATAAGGAATCTGGGTAATACAAGTCCTCAAATCCCAAAAACCTACAGGGTGTCTGACTAAGGGAGAAAAAAGTATCAGGGATTTGAAGCACGAATCTGGGGAATGGGAGTCTCATATACTGGAAACTTCACAACCACTTGCTAAGGACGAACAAGGAATCTGGGTTGCACATATCCTCGATCCCAAAAGTCTACAGGGCGTCTTTCTAAGGGCTAAATAAGAATCAGGGTTTCAAAACAGGATCTCGGTACTGGGAGTCTTCATATACAGGAAACTACACAGCCTCTTCCTAAGAAAGGATAAAGAATCTGGTTTAAATGAATCCTAAAAGCCAAACATCTACTGGACGTCATGCTAACGGCTCAACAAGAATCAGGATTTCGAAGCAAGAAACTGGAGAATGGGAGTCCTCATATACAGGAAACTACACGGGCTCTTGCTAAGGAAGAATAACAAATCTGGGTTACACGGTTCCTCATTTCCAAAAATGTACAGAGCGTCTTGATAAGGCCTACAAGACTCGGACTTCGACGTCCCCATATTTTTCAGAGCAGTTTCCTATGTGCATATGAGTATGCAGTCATTCTAAAAGTCCCACAATATTCTGGACCTCTCAACAGTTTAAACAAAAAATGGCACGGAAAGTCCATTTATATTCTGGATCCTGTAACGACAATTTCCAGGACACAAATAATAATTTTGGGGTTTTTGTAGCAAACCCTGTGGACAGGGTTACCTCGTACTCCAGAAACATCTGGTAGTTCAGCTATTCGGAATTAGGACTTCGAGTTTAGATGTTGCACCAAGTTTACAAGGTATTTTGGGGAGGGAACCAGGGTCTTGGTTTACAAGTTCATAAGAGCATTCTGGAGTCTTTGTATTGGAAGTCAAGTGTCTGGACTTCTAGGGAATGGGGAAACATCTGGTTGTTCTTCTGAGTACGAAACAGGAATCTCGGACACTATGTCACCAGAAACCTTTGACTCATGTTACCAATGTGGAACAAGGGAAATCAATTTGCTTATGACCAACAACCTTCTGGGCACTTGTTAATTTTTCCATGTCTTAGGGCAGTTCTCAAACCTAGGAGCCTACAGAATTTTCTAAATGCTAATCAGGAATGTGGATTCCCAGTCCCCACACATTTCAGAACTAATTCCTGTATAGGTACCACAAATCTGACATTACCGACACCCAGGAAGCTGCTGCTCCTCTTCTTAATTGTAACAGAGCATCTGGCCATCTGCTCGGCTTTTTTTGCAGGAGGCTGTAAGGTCAGATTCCACAACCCAAGGAATCATCTCGCCATTTTTCATGTAACTTCTGACTTCAGGTTTACCTCCTCATCCAGAAAGTTCTGCTGGAATTTTAGCTTGATATTCCTAACTTGGTATAAGGTGTTCCCAAATATTTAGAATGTATTCTTAAATGGGATCCAGCAATTTTGGATTCCAGGGCCTTTCTGAACTTTTCGGCTTATGAGTATTGGTGTATAAGTGTTTTTACTTCCACGTCCCCAGGTAACATCCGGGAGTCTTTCTTGGAACAAAATGAATTTGGGTTACGGTGTCGCCAATCCAAGAATTCTACATGGACACAATATAAGAGCTAATCTGGATTCTGGGATACTATTTCCACACATTTTTTAGGGCTACAGGCCTCTTGCATATGTCAAATTTGTCATTATATTTTCTCAGCCATCTTCTGTTCTTTTGATAGTTGTAACCGAGAATGTGGACCTAAAACTCTGTTGGGTTCCTTGGGACAACAAAGGGCATATTCCAGGAAACAAAGAATCTTATCGCCATATTTGTATGAATCTATTGACATAAGATGTATTTTGCAATCCTAAAATTTCTATGTATCCTTCTATTCCGATACAGGCCCCGTGCTTTGAGGTTGCCAAATATTTATTACATTCTTTAAAGTGTTACCAGGATTCATGGATTCCACGACCGTAGGTAATATTCTGGGCATCTGCCTATTTGTGTACAGAGTTTTGCGATCCACATGAGGAGGGAATATCAGGGCATTTGTTGAGTAAGAATAATAAATCTGGTTCTAGGAGTTCCCATTCTCCAGATCTACAGGTCCTCTTGGTAAGGAAAGCCAGCACTCTGGCCTCATGGTCCCTACATTTTTCAGTGCTACTAGATCCATAGATACCCTTAATCAGTCGTTACAAATCCCCAGGAACATTCTATT
>NW_007232605.1:0-25566 GCF_000164805.1 Carlito syrichta
CGCAGCCTTGACCTGCTGGGCTCCAGCGATCCTTCTGCCTCAGCCTTCCAAGTAGACTGGAACTACAGGCGTGCGCTACCACGCCCAGCTAATTTTTGATTTATTGTAGAGATGAGGTCTCGCCAAGTTGCCCAGGTGGGTCTCAAACCCACGGGCTCAGGCAATCCACTCACCTCTGCCTCCCAAGGCGTGGGATTACAGGCTAAGCCACCAAGCCCAGCTGATTTCCTTTTAAAAAATATGTTGGACGTGCGCCATATTTGGAGAATATGCAAAGGACTTCTTACTCCACCTTGACTACTCTCTGGGCCTGTGTACTCTGGCATATCTGACATCATTTAACATTCATCATGTTTTTTACTTCTGTTCACATTACTGATGTTAATGATTTTTGAAAAGGGAATTTATATATTGTTTTCTCACTAATAATTGTTTTAATTCTATTTTGAGAAAAACATGCCAAGCAAACATCCAAAAAAAGACTCATTTTAATAATGACATTAATTGGAGCATTATTTTCACATAACAAGGAAAGTAAGTACTGGATGCATTCGAGTGCTCAGCACAAGATGGCCAAGCAGGTTACTGTACCATGAATCATGAATGGTCCTGGACTCACTAAGGCCCACAGTGAACTGTACTCATTCTCCAAAATATTTACGTGAAATAACACTAAGTGAGCAAAGATCAATTCAACCCTATTTACATAATTGCGCTATGACTATAAGTACAGTAACTAGGATCAAAATGGAGAGATGTAAAATGATTTAAAGGTCATTGAATTTTTAGGCAAATTTCTTCCAGTACAGAAATTTAAATTGTGAAGAATTGCTGTATTCTCATCACTTTCTATTTGGTTGGATACTTCAGTTTTGAAATTGAAGGTAAAAACTACACCTATGACTTCTTTTACTGTTTCTCTTACAATCTTAAAAGCCAAAATAACTTTTTAAATTTAAGATAAGAATATCAGTTTGTAAACTCGTGTTGAGAATACTTAACTTCTGTAATCTATCAGACTGATTCTTCAAGATGGATGTAATTGAATAATTTGCTACCCTTTGAAACATTCGGCAGGAAGCGCAAGCCACATAGTCTCTTACTCTTGTTTATATGGGAATACCATGATTTCCCATGAAAGAGTGCAATTGGCATTTGGAAAAATCAAACCTACAAGTCTGCATTTTATATATTTGGCTTGATTCTGTTATTAGACGGCTAGCAATTCAGATTGCCCTATTCAAACTAAAGTACTCATGAACAAATTCTCCAAGCTGACAATATGTCAGCAAGTTCTCCAGTGACTTTAGGTAGAGGTCCAAACCTTAGGTAGAGGCAAGGGTTAGACATACTTTAAAGAGACTGGTTTAACACACAGTGAACCAATACTGCACACTGCTTATAGTCTAGTGGAAAACAACAGTCAGCAGAACTAAAGAAGGGGCAATTCAGAAACTTGTAGCTGGCTGTTTTTAGGCCAGTCATGTCAATGGAATCAGAATCCTCATCCAGGAGTATTCTAGGATATGGGGATACAGGGACTCTGGATGCAAGAATGGAGGAATAAGTCTTCAGGTTCAAAGATGTATCATGGGAAACCCTCAGTGACTTTCAAGATGGCAGAAGGACATTTTCCTACAAACTCTCACAGTCCCAGAACATTACTTATTGGGAAGTTTCAGGAATGAGCATGGAGCTTCTGTTCACTTCCTGTCCTGTGAAAATGAATCAGATTCTTTGGATGGAGTCTTTTCAGGCTCCTTGGTCCAGCTCTATTTGAGTGTCAGAAGCCTCTCTCCTCCCAGAATGCAAAAGACCAGAGGAAATAAGACCCAGGACCATAATGGTGATGAATTATTGCATCTTCTTTTCCAATTTTGCAATAATGAATCCAAATAAGATTTCACCAGTGTTGGTGGACAGGATGTACTCTACAGTCCAATAACGCTTTAATTCCAATTAGGATCGCTGTGATGGCTGAGAGGCCAAACACAGTCAGAAGACACATATACAACAACGATCACAGCTGCATCACAGACGCCAAGGCTGACACTGAGAACAAAGAGATTGGACAGGGTACAGAGCTGCAGTATACACTTTTAGGGTACAAAGCTACAGGTCTTAAACATTAGAGCACACTCAATGCCAAATGATCACAAATTTGGAATAAAGCTAAAAGATGAACATTTCTCTGTCACTTTTTTGTCATCAGCTTGGATATTCTGGTCTACCCATCAGCGGGTTTAGACACACTCTAAAGAGACTGTTTCAATGTTTAGTGAGCCCGTCCTGCAATCTGCTTGCAGTCGAGTGGAAAATAACAGTCAACAGAACTGAAGGAGGAGGATTTCAGAAACCTGCAACCGGCTGTTTTCAGACACAACTGTATCTCTCAAAAAGGCAGCTAGAAATCCCAGCTGAATATTTCTTCTGCTGTTAATCCCTAAAGGAATAAGATAGTATGTAAAGTAATATGGTAGGATGGAAAAGGGAAATTAAGATGTGATAATTCAGGTTATATCTATCCACCTCTGCCCTCAAGGAAACTACCCTTTCTACAAGGGAAAAAAATAAAAGGTAGGGGTGGGGGGAGTCCATGTCCATTTGAGTTAGTCTCTCTTGTGGGGCTCCAGCCCCTGCCGGGTCTGGGGTTTCCTGAGGGAGAGATGAATAGGCAAAAGATGAAAGTAATATACTCGGACACCTGCTTCCTGAACAGATGCCATTTAATGTTGGCTAACAGAAAGCTTTTATACCATTTGTGAAGGGGCAAGACAAAGAAAATTCCTTCATGTACATATCCTTTAAAAGTTACCATCATCTAGGGGACTTAGCAACAAACAAGCCAAGAACCCTATAAACATTCAGACAATGAGTCTTACTCATAAAGCCAAAAATGATAGTTTTAGTCCAAAGTTCTGAATTACAGTCCTTGAAATGTCTCAAGAAAATTTCCAAGTGCACATTTCTTCATGTAGCAGTAGTTTTCCTTCTGGGGCTTCTATGACCTTCAGAGCTTTGTAATCGCCTCTCTTGTCCAGGTGTCTTCGTTACTTTTCTCTTATCCTGCAGTGTTTATTTCTAAAGAAAACTCAAAAGAAGCTTTTAGTAATGTTTCCCAGGCCCCCAAGGTTGCTTTCTGTCTTTAGTTAATTTATCATAAAAGTGTCTGATTAGTATATTATGAGTTCAGTGAAAACCCACTCTATAAACGTTAACTTAGAATTTTAACTATTGAATTGAGTAAAAACCTAAATGATTAATCTTTATCCTACAATTTCAGCAGTGCTCTCTGTGCCAGGCATAGGCTACTCTAAGCTGCCAGAGATTTCAGTATAGGAATTGCAAGCTGAGGACCACCTGCCCAGCTCTGTGGGTGCGACTGATTTTGGGGATGGAGATGCAGTCCAAGAAGATTGGTTACATTTTTTTCCAGGAGTTCTTTGCTACAGTTTCAATGGCACCCTCCAGCCCAGTCCCATACTGCTCATTGCTGGTAGAGAAGTTAGTCCAGGAAGTACAGGAAGAAGACCACCTGTGGGTGGTGCTCATGTTGTGGACGGAGATGCAGAGCAAGAAGACTGCATATAACTCCTCAAGGAATTCTTTGTTACAGTTCAACAGCACTGTCTGGCCAGCATTGCTGTATGCTGCCAGAAATGTCAGTCCAGAAAGTGCAGGTTGAAGAATACCTGCCCAGCTGGCGAGTGTTGCTGATGTTGGGGATGGAGATGCTTGGCAAGAAGACTGGATTTCTCTCCTCCAGAAGTTCTTTCCTCCAGTTTCTATAGCGACCTCACTGTCACAACTGTTTTCTGCTGTCGGGGCAGTCCAGGAATTGCAGGGTGAAGACCACATGCCCAAGTCTGGGGGGAGGGGTTACTGATGTTACAGCCGAGATGCACAGGCAGAAGACTGCATATATTCCCTGGAGGAGATCTTTGCTACAGTTGCATCAGCATACCCGACCCAGACCCAGGATAATCTATGCTGCCTGGTAAGTCACTACAGGAAGCTCAGGATGAAGACCACTTGCTCAGGTCTGTGCGTTTCTCATAAAAGGGAAGGAGATGCCATGCAAGAAGACTGGATATATTTTCTTAGGAGTTCTGTCCAGTTCCAACATCGTGCTCTGACGTAGACCCAGGATGCTTTCTACTGCCTTAGAAGTCAGTTCAGGAAGTACAGGATGAAGACAACCTGCCCAGCTCTCTGGATGCGGTTGATGTTGGGGACAGAGGTGTAGAGCCAGAAGACTGCATATATTTCCTCGAGGAGATCTTTGCTACAGTTGCATCAGCACTCCTGGACCAGCCCCAGGCTAATCTATGGTACGAGAGAAGTCACTACAGGAGTGCAGGATGAAGACCACCTTCTCAGGTCTGTGCATGCTGCTCATATAGGGGAAGCAGATGCAGGGCAAGAAATCTGAATACATTTCCATAGGAGTTCTTTGGTCTAGATTCAACAGCGTGCTCTGATCCAGACCCAGGCTGCTTTCTGCTGCCAGAGAATTCATTCCAGGAAGTGCAGGATGAAGACTATCTGCCCAGCCGGGCGGGTGCTGCTGCTTCTTGCTACGGAGATGCAAAACAGGAAGATTACATATATTTCCTCGAGGAACTTTTTGCTAATATTTCAACAACACTCTGCACCAGGCATAGGCTGCTCTAAGGTGCCAGAGAACTCAGTCTAGGAATTGCAAGATGAAGACCACCTGATCAGCTCTGTGTGTGCTGCTATATTGGGGATGGAGATACAGTCCAAGAAGACTCATTACATTTTTTAGTAGTTCTTTGGTGTAGATTCAACAGCTGCCTCTGGCCCAACCCTTTGCTGGTCTATGCCGGCAGATAAGTCAGTCCAGGAAGTACAGGGTGGAGCCCACCTGTGGGTCCTGCTCATGTTGTGGTTGGAGATGCAGAGCAACAAGACTGCATATAGTCCTTCTAAGAATTTTCCATTACAATCCAACAGCACTGTCTGACCCAGACCAAGGTTACTCTATGCTGCCACAGATGTCAGTCCAGAAGTTCAGGATGAAGAATACCTGCCCAGCTAGCGAGTGCTGCTGATGTTGGGGACGGAGCTCTTGGCAAGAAGACTGGATATCTTTCCTACAGGAGTTCTTTCCTCTTTTCTGCAGCATTCTCTGAATACTACTGGGCAGGTAGTCTTCATCCAGTACTTCCTAGGCTCTAGGAAGTGCAGGATTCAGTCACTTGCCGAGTTCTGCAGGTTCTTGTAATGTTGGAGACGGAGATGCATGGAAAGAAGACTCGATGTTTTTTGTCGAGGAGTTCTTTTCTTCAGTTTCAGTTGCACTTCCTGAGCCAGCCCCACGCAGCTTTCTGTTCCCAGAGAATTCAGTCCAGGAAGTGCAGGATGAAGACTACTTGCCCCTCTTTGAGGGCTCTGCTGATTTTGGGGATGGAGATGCAAAGCTAGAAGACTGCATATATTCCTCAGAGGAATTCTTTGCTATGATCTCAACAGTACTCTCTGGGCCAGGCATAGGCTGCTCTAAACTGCCAGAGAGTGTAATCTAGGGATTGCAAGCTGAAGACCACCTGCCCAGCTCTGTGTCTGTTGCTGATGTTGGGGATGGAGATACAGTTCAAGAAGACTGGATACATTTTTTCTAGGAGTTCTTTGCTGCAGTTTCAAGAGCACCCTCTGACCCAGTGCCACGCTGCTCTATGCTGGTAGGGCAGTCCAGGAAGTGCAGGATGATGACCACCTGTGGATGCTGCTATGTTGTGGACGGAGTTGCAGAGCAACTGGGAGAGACTTTGTCTCTACAATCAAACCAAAAAGGTTGCAGGACATAGTGGCATGCACCTGTAGTTTCAGCTACCTGGAAGGCTGAGGTGGAAGGATCACCTGAGCTAAGCAGGTTGATGCTGTGGTGGCCATGAGTGTACCACTGTACTCCAGCCTAGGAAACAGACTGAGACTCCAACTCACTAACTAACTAACTAACTAACTAACTAACTAACTAACTAACTAAATAAATAAATAAATAGACAGATTAATTAATTAATTAATATTGTCTCTATAGCTCTCTACAAAAAAATATCAAATTAGCCAGGCATGGTAGCATACACCCGTGGTCCCCTCTACTTGTGAAGTAGCTAAGCAAGAAGATTGCTGGAGCCAAAAAGTTTAAAACTGCAGTGAACTGTGACTATGCCACTTGCACTCCAGTCTGAGCAACAGAGTAAGGCCTTAGCTCAAAAAAAAGAAACATGCTAGATTTCAACCCTGCTTCTGAGAAGCAATTCTGACTACAGAATGTAGGCAGTTCTCTGCGGCCAGGGAGCAAGAACCTTGATCCTCTGGAAGTGAAATAAACAACTGAATGCCAGTGAATCAGGCAGCAAGATGCCAGGAAGAGTCCGGTGGCCTCTTTGTAATGGTTTTGTTTTTACAGGGCTCATCTCACCAATGGTGCTGTAGTCTGCCGTGCATTTTTAGTTCCAGTGATCATATTTTTATACATGCTTACTATATGAAAGCAAGTATTTTCATGCTCTCAATGAAATGAAGTCTTCTCTTTGATGGGCCTGATAACAGCTATCAGAGGGCCACTGCCTAAGAAACTCACTCACCAGGTGTTCACATATTGGGCTGATACATAAGTTCATAGCACTTTGTACATACCCACGGAATGCAAATTTTTCACCTTGAATGTGGAAATTCACTCATGTCAAAGTGGCCCTCTTTGAAATGACAAAAACATTTTATTTCCATGCTTTCCCTGATAGCATTCTCCTCGTACATGACACAAATGTTTCAGGCCACCTCCACTGCTTTAACTCCTCCATTAAACCCAAACAGAAAAATATGACAGAAGTGTTTATTTTTTTCCTCTTGACACTCTGTCTTCATTAGCGCAAAAATAGTACCAGCTTTTTCCAAATGTATTTTCTGATATTTTTAAGTAACATGATAAAGTATAAGCAAATTTAAATTTTCAATAATTACTGAGCAGCCGTGAACTCTTCTTTTCTTTGTTCCCTTAGATGGGAGAAGATGACTGCCAAGTCAAACCTCTCAGGGTAAAGCAGGAATCTTGAAAATGACTGTCACAAGTCTAAATTAATCAAAGACACACACACAAAGGCAGGTTAAACATTTCTACAAAGTAAAATCAGCAAGTGCAGTGTTCTAACACACATCTGGGAAGAAATAGCCTCCAAAGGGGTTGGAGTAGCTGGAGAGAAAGATACAGAGAAGAGGCCAGGGTGAGTCACCTGGTCTCTCACTGCCTTTCAGGTAGTTATCCCTGACACTCTGACTTCACAAATAAACTTCAGGACTCAGCATGTGAGGTCATAAAGGGTAGTTACTTCAATAGCCTATTCCTTGGGACACAGAAAAATTTGCATAAAGTCTCGCCTAACACATTATACCTCACACATGCCAATTCTTCCTCTTTATTAGAGCCCAAGAGCAAAGACACATGAGCAGAAGCAAACTGACAAGAACAAAGCTTGTGTCTACATCATCTGGGAAAGATAAGGGCCTATCGAGGCAAATGGGCAATAGAAAAAAGAGCACCTGTCAATTACAGTGGGGATTCTGCCACTTCCAAGACTGGAGAGAACTGGTTCAGAGTTTGAGTCAGTCAGGCAAAAGTCATGTCACGGTGGAGCATCTCAAATACAGTGTAGTTCTGTCTGAGCTTGTCTGCCCCACGCTGTCCAAGACAGATTAAGTTGAACTGAAAGAGACTGAGCTCCTTCCTCCTGGAGCAATGTCCATTCATGGGGACTGTATGTAAGGAGAGTTGCTCCTTATTTGTTGAGATCCGTGCTAGGGGTAAGAAATGGGTTGGTGGCTCCTATGAAGTCCTTCTTGGGAGGTTTAAGGATGACCCCGTGGATGCTTTCTATCCTCAGGCCAAAGGCACACTTGCTCTGACCATGAGTCTCCGAACGCAAGTGTTTCATTGACAATGCTGGCTACTTTAAAGTCAAAGGTGCTCGTAGGCTGGGTGGATCATGGTGTTTTACTTAAAGGGAGATTAGATGTCTCCCTACAAATGCATGGTGCTGTCCCTTGTTGTACCTCCCGTGTTTAGCCAGGTGGGCCACAGGTGATCTTTGTGTGTGTGTGGGTATCCATAAGTACATTTAGTCACAACAGGCACACTGTTGTCCCATGTCACACCATCTGTGTGTTGTCCAGGTTGGCCCCAGGTGCTTTGCTGGTAGGTGGGCTCCTGAGGGCCTCCCATCAAAGGCATGGTAGTGGTCCCTGCAGATGTACTATCTGAACTTTGTCCAAGTGAACTCCAGATGTTCTGATGGATGTGTTTTCCACACACAGATATGGTGCCCTGATGAAAAGCTTGAGCATAGGCACCTCTAACCATGGGTTTAGAGCCATACCTTCTTCATACCCATCTGTCTTCTGGGAAGGTGGACCCCAGGTGCCTGAAACCTCATGGCACCAGAAGAATATGGAAACACAGAGATGTTGTCAGAACCTCCTGGTGCAGCAAGGCTATGGCCAGTTGGACTCCAGGCTATCTGGGCTAATGGAGGAAGAGAAGGAGGCCTGGGTATCCCGCTCAGTCCTCCTCCAGGATTGAGTGCTCTCGATGTGGAACTGGGGCCAGGACAGATACCCAACTCCAATGTTCCCACCATGCGTAGAAGCGCCTTGTCCCTTAATCACCAGTGGGTCTGTAGTGGTGTTGACACCAGAGAGGTACTGCCCCAAGTGCCTGGCACCCAGGTTGCAACTCTCAAGTTCGAAGTCTTGGCTTCAACAATGGAAAAAGCACTTAGTTGTTACTAAAGGCTGGCAGAACATTGATAGGTATGCCAAGTGCAGAATATGGTGATGTCAAAACTGCCAAAGCTGATTGCAAGATACTGTACCTGTGTGGCTGGGCTGCAGGAGATGTTAGGCCTTTGCTTTGGCTGGATATGCTGGGTTTGCCAAAATGAAAGAGCTGCTAGACTGCTGCTGTCCATCAGGAGCCCCAAATGTGGGCTAAGAGGTGACTCATGGAGTCAAAGGATGGATGGAAGTTGCAGTTGGTCCTCTGAGTGACTGTGCAGGGAACCTGGCGGAGCCTGGTGCTAAGGCAATGCTGTCACTGGGTTATGTGTTCCCAAGATCAGGAGTCCCCAAAGAGGATGGCATTTTGTTCTTTCCAGACGCGGGGAGACTGGAGGATGACAGCCTTGGAGGAAGGGACGGTCTACTTTGGAGTCGAAGGAAGGCTTGGATAATGATGTTGCCGAGGTGCTTCTCACTAGAGTGGAGGTCACTGGAGGAGCCACGGTGGGAAGGCTCCTAAAACAGGGGCACTGGGGAGACAGGATCCCTGCAGTTGCCCAGCAGGTGATCCAAATCTGGGCTGAGGGGTGGGTTTTTGAACAAGGGGAGGCTAAAATTGAGGTGGGGATTCAATTTGGTAAACAAATGTAGGTGGGTAGATGCCCACTGATACCTTCGCAGGGCACCTCTTGCCCACATTGCCATGGTAATGGGAAAATGGGGAAAGTGCTCACTTGGGGCCTGGGGGAAATGTGAAAATGACAGCCTTAGATGTAGGAGTAGTGTCCGTGTCAGTGATCTCAGAGTCTGAAGTGTGGCTGGGATGGTGGAAAGGGCTGTCGTGAAATGGATCAACTTGCAAAAAGTCTTAGTGAGAGGGACTGGAAGAGTGGTACGAAAGGAAAGAGAAGAAGGGGAGACACTTCTGCAGAAGGGAGACTTGAAGGATGGGTGTGGGTTTAGGAGGTGGAGAACCAGGCAGTATAGAGGATTTGGCAGTCAAGTGGGTGTGGTCAGGGATGGTAGGATGTGCTGAGACCTGAAAAGTGTAAGTGGCCAGGGCAGGGAGTCTGTAGTTTCCCTAGCAGGTAGGGTAAGCAAAGCGGATGGATGGGTAGAATTGCATTTTGCCATGACTCTGTTTCATCCTCCAAAGCCTCCAAATTTTCTGCCAAAATGTTGTTCTTCCTTCCACACCCAAGGTTCTAGACAAGGTGCCTCCATAGTTCTCTGCAGGGAAGTTAGGTAGACAGGGGCACTCTTCTCTATCCCCCATGTGTGGCAGCAGAGGTAGGAGCAAATGTGGCAGAGGCGACAGCAGTGGAATTGACATCTCCCCATTATTGAAAGTTCTGGATGGAGAAGAAATCCTTGAGGGAATATATGCAGACTTCCTGCCCTGCATCTCTGTCCCCAACAACAGCAGCACCCACAGAGCTGGGCAGGTGGTCTTCTTCCTCCCCTTCCTGGACTGACTTCTCTGGCAGCATACAGCAGCCTGGGGCTGGGTCACAGAGCGTTGTTGAAACTGGACCAAAGAACTCCTTGAGGAAATGTATTCAGTCTTCTTGCTCTGCATCTCCATCCCCAACATCCACAGCACCCACAGAGCCATGCAGGTGGTCTTCATCCTGCACTTCCTGGACTGAATTCTCTGGCAGCATAGAGCAACCTGGGGCTGGGTCAGAGAGCACTGTTGAAACTGTAGCAAATAATTCTTGCAGGGAATATACGCAGTCTTCATGCTCTGCGCCTCTGTCCCCAACATCAGCAGCACACACAGAGCTGGGCCACTGATCACCATCCTGCACTTCCTTCATTCACTTCTCTGGCAGCAGAAAGCAGCCTGAGACTGGGCCAGAGAGCGATGTTGAAACTGGAGCAATGAACTCCTCGAGGAAGTGTATCCAATCTTATTGCCCTGCATCTCAGTCTCCAACATCAGCCTCCTCCGCAGAGCTGGGTGGGTGTGGTCTTTATCCTGCACTTCCTGGATTGACAACTCTGGCAGCAATGAGCAGCCTGGGACTGGGTCATATGGCATGGTTGAAACTGTATCAAATAACTCCTCGAGGGAATGTATGCAGTCTTCTTGCTCGGCATTTCCATCCCCAACATCAGCAGCACCCACAAACTTGAACAAGCAGTCTTCACCCTGCACTCCTAGACTGACTTCTCTGGCAGCAGAAAGCAGCCTGAGGCTGTGTCAGAGTGCACTGTTGAAAGTGTTGAAAAGATCTCCTTAAGGAAATATATTCAGTCTTCTTGCACTGTGTATGTGTCCCCAAAATCTGCAACACCCACAGAGCTGGCCAGGGAGTCTTCATCCCGTCCTTCCCGGAATGACTTCTCTGGCTACAGAAACCAGCCTGGGGCTGCGTCAGAAAGTCCTGATGAAACTGGATGAAAGAACTCCTCGAGGAAGTGTTTCCAGTCTTCTTGCCCTGCATCTCTATCCCCAAAATCAGCAACACCACAGATTCATGCAGGTGGTCTTCATCCTCCACTTTCTGAATTAACTTCTCTGGCAGCAAACGGCAACCTGGGGTTGGGTCAGAGAGCTCTAAAGAAACTGTTGCTAAGAACTCCTCGAGGGAATATATGCAGTCTTCTTGCTCTGCACCTCCGGCCCCTATATCAGCAGCACCCACAAACCTGGGCAGGTGGTCTTCAACCTGAACTTCCTGGACTGACTTTGCTGGAAGCAGAAAGCAACCTGGGGTGAGGTCAGTGTGCACTGTTGAAAGTATTGAAAATAACTCTTTAGGAAAAATATCCAGTCTTCTTGCACTGTGTATGTGTCCCCAAAATCTGTAGCACCCAGAACTGGCCAGGTTGTCTTCTTCCTGTCTTTCCTGGAATGATTGTTCTAGCTCCAGAAATCAGCCTGGGTCTGTGTCAGAGAGTGCTGTTGAAACTGGACCAAAGAACTCCTCAAGGAAATGTATACAGTCTTCTTGTCCTGAATCTCCATCCTCAACATTAGCAGCACCCACAGAGCTGGGCAGGTGGTCTTCATCATGCACTTCCTGGACTGACATCTCTGACAGCATAAAGCATCCTCTGGCTGGGGCTGGGTGGGCTTTTGAACCTGGACCAAAGAACTCCTCAGAGGAATATATGCAGTCTTCTGGCTCTGCATCTCCATTCCCAACATGAGTAGCACACTCAGAGGTGGGCAGGTTGTCTTCATCCTGCACTTCCTGGACTTCCTTCTTTGGCTGTAGAAAGCAGCCTGGGGTTCGGTCACTGAGCGTTGTTGAAACAGGAGCAGAAGACTTCTGGAGGATATGTATCCAGTATTCTTACCCTACAGCTCCATCCCCAGCATCAGCAGCATCTATAGAGCTGGGCAGGTGGTCTTAATCCTGGACTGACTTACCTGGCATCATAGAGTAGCCTGGGGCAGGGTCAGAGAGCGCAGTTGAACTAGAGAACAGTACTCCCCAAGGGAATATGTGAAATTCCAGATCTGCACTTCCATTCCCAATATCAGCAGCACTCACAGACCTGGAGAGGTGATCTTCATCCTGCACTTCCAGGACTGAATTTTCTGCCAGCAGAAAAGCCTGTGGCTGGGTCACAGTGCACTGATGAAACTGGACCAAAAACTCCTCCAGAAATGTATCCAGTCTTCTTGCCATGCATCTCCACCACAACATCAGCAGCACACACAGAGTTGGGCAGGTGGTCTTCATTCTTCACTTCCTGGACTGACTTCTCTGGAAGCACTGAGCAGCCTGGGGATGGGTCACTGAATGCTACTGAAACTGTAGCAAAGACTCCTCGAGGGAATATATGCAGTCTTCCTGCTCTGCAGCTCCATCGTCAACATCAGAGGCTCCGACCTAGCTGGCCAGGTGTTCTTCATCCTGCAATTCCTGTACTAAATTATCTAGCAGCATAGAGCAGCCAGGGGCTGGGTCAGAGAGCACTATTGAAACTGGAGCAAAGAACTCATCAAGGTTATATAGTCTGTCTTCTAGCTCTGCATCTCCGTCCCCAACATAAGCCTCACCCACAGAGCTGGGCAGGTGGTCTTCATCCAGCACTTCCCGGACTGACTTCTCTGGCAGCAGAAAGAAGCCTGGGGCTGGGACAGAGTGCGCTGTTGAAACTGGAGCAAAGAACTACTCGAGGAAATATATCCAGTATTCTTGCCCTGCATCTCCATCCCCAACATTAGCAACTCCTACAGAGCTGGGAGGTGTTTTAATCCTGCACTTCCTTGAGTGACTTACCTGGCAGCATAGATTAACCTGGGCCTGGGTCAGAGCATGCTTTTGAAACTGGACTGAAGTACTCCTATGGAAATGTATCCAGACTTCTTGCCCTGTATCTCCTTCCCAACATCAGCAACACCCATAGAGATGAGTGGGTGGTTTCAGCCTTTGTACTTCCAGGACTGAATTGTCGGGCAGCAAAATACAGCCTGGGGCTGAGTCAGAGTGAGCTGCTGAAACTGGATCAAGAACTCATTCAGAAATGTATCCAGTCATCTAGCCTGGCATCTCCATCCACAACATCAGCAGTACCCACATAGCTGGGCAGGTGATCTTCATCCTGCACTTCCTGAAATGACTTCTTAGGCAGCAGAAAGGATCCTGGGTCTGAGTCAGAGCACACTGTTGAAACTGGACCAAAGAACTCCTACAGAAATGTATCCAGGCTTCTGGCCCTGCGTCTCCTTTTCCCACATCGGCAGCACACACAGACCTAGGCAGGTGGTCTTCATCCTGCTCTTCTGGAAGTGACTTACCTGGCAGCATAGATTAGCCTGAGACTGGGTCAGGGAGCACTGATGGAACTGTCACAAAGATCTCCTTGAGAGAATATATGCAGTCTTCTGGCTCTGCATCTCTATCTCCACCATCAGCAGAACCCACAGAGCGGGGCAGGTAGCCTTCATCCAGCACTTCCTAGACTCAATTTTCTGGCAGCAGATAGCAGCCTGGGCCTTGGTGAAAGTTTGCTGTTGAAACTGGAGCAAAGAACTCCTCGATGAAATGTATCCAGTCTTCTTGAGATGCATCTCCATCTCCAACATCAGCAGCACCCACAGAGCTGGACAAGTGGACTTCATCCTGCACTTTGTACTGATTTCTCTGGCAGCACAAAGCAGGCTGGGGCTGGGTCAGAGAGTGCTGTTGAAACTGGAGCAAAGAATCCCTCTAGGAAATGTATCCAGTCTTCTTGCCTTGCATCTACAGCCTCAACAGAAGCAGCACCCACACAACTGGGCAGGTGTTCTTCATTCTGCACTTCCTGGACTGCATTCTCAGGCAGTATTGAGCAGCCAGGGACTGGATCAGAGAGCACTGTTGAAACTGAAGCAAAGATCTCCTAAAGGGAATATATGCAGTCTTCTTGCTCTGCATCTCCGTCCACAACATAGCAGCATCCACAGGTGGTCATCATCCTGCACTTCCTGGACTGCCCTACCAGCATAGAGCAGCGTGGCACTGGGTCAGAGGGTGCTCTTGAAACTGCAGCAAAGAACTCCTAGAAAAAATGTATCCAGTCTTCTTGAACTGTATCTCCATCCCCAACATCAGCAACAGACACAGAGCTGGGCAGGTGGTCTTCAGCTTGCAATCCCTAGACTACACGCTCTGGCAGCTTAGAGCAGCCTATGCCTGGCACAGAGAGTGCTGTTGAGATCGTAGCAAAGAATTCCTCGGAGGAATATATGCAGTCTTCTAGCTTTACATCTCCATCCCCAAAATCAGCAGAGCCCTCAAAGAGGGGCAAGTAGTCTTCATCCTGCACTTCCTGGACTGAATTCTCTGGGAACAGAAAGCTGCGTGGGGCTGGCTCAGGAAGTGCAACTGAAACTGGAGCAAAGAACTCCTCGACAAAAAACATCGAGTCTTCTTTCCATGCATCTCCATCTCCAACATTACAAGAACCTGCAGTACTCGGCAAGTGACTGAATCCTGCACTTCCTAGAGTCTAGGAAGTGCTGGATGAAGACTACCTGCCCAGCAGCATTCAGAGAATGCTGCAGAAAAGAGGAAAGAACTCCTGTAGGAAAGATATCCAGTCTTCTTGCCAAGAGCTCCGTCCCCAACATCAGCAGCACTCGCTAGCTGGGCAGGTATTCTTCATCCTGAACTTCTGGACTGACATCTGTGGCAGTATAGAGCAACCTTGGTCTGGGTCAGACAGTGCTGTTGGATTGTAATGAAAAATTCCTAGAAGGACTAAATGCAGTCTTGTTGCTCTGCATCTCCATCCACAACATGAGCAGGACCCACAGGTGGGCTCCACCCTGCACTTCCTGAACTGATTTCTCTGCCAGCATAGAGCAGCATGGGGTTGGATCAGAGGCAGCCATTGAAACTACATCAAAGAACTCCTAGAAAATATGTAATGAGTCTTCTTGGACTGCATCTCCATCCCCAATATAGCAGCACACACAGAGCTGGTCAGGTGGTCTTCATCTTGCAATTCCTATCCTGAGTTCTCTGGCACCTTAGAGCAGCCTATGCCTGGTGCTGAGAGCGTTGTTGAAATATTAGCAAAAAATTCCTCGAGGAAATATATGCAATCTTCCTGTTTTGCATCTCCGTCACGAGAATCAGCAGAACTGCCAGGCTCGGCAGATAGTCTTCATCCTGCACTTCCTGGAATGAATTCTCTGGCAGCAGAAAGCAGCCTGAGTCTGGATCAGAGTACACTGTTGAAACTGGACCAAAGAACTTCTATGGAAATGTACCCAGACTTCTTGCCCTGCATCTGCTTCCCCTATATGAGCAGCATGCACAGACCTGAGAAGGTGGTCTTCATCCTGCACTCCTGTAGTGACTTCTCTCCTATCATAGATTAGCCTGGGACTGGTTCGGGAGCGCTGATGCAACTGTAGCAAAGATCTGCTCGAGGAAATATATGCAGTCTTCTGGCTCTGCACCTCTGTCCCCAACATCAGCCGCATCCAGAGAGCTGGGCAGGTTGTCTTCATCCTGTACTTCCTGAACTGACTTCTCAGGCAGTAGAAAGCATCCTGGGTCTACGTCAGAGCACGATGTTGGAACTGGACAGAACAACTCCTAAGAAAATGTATTCAGTCTTCTTGCACGGAATCTCCTTCCCTTATATGAGAAACACATAGACCTGAGCAGGTGGTCTTCATCCTGAGCTTCCCGTAGTGACTTACCAAGCAGCATAGATTATCCTGGGTCTGGGTCGGGAATGCTGATGCAACTGTAGCAAAGATCTCCTCCAGGGAATATATGCAGTCTTCTGCCTGTGCATCTCGACTGTAACATCAGCAACCCGCTCCCCCCAGACTTGGGCATGTGGTCTTCACCCTGCAATTCCTGGACTGCCCCGACAGCAGAAAACAGTTGTGACAGTGAGGTCACTGTAGAAACTGGAGGAAAGAACCCCTGGAGTAGAGAAATCCAGTCTTCTTGCCAAGCATCTCTGTCCCCAACATAAGCAACATTCGCCAGCTGGGCAGGTATTCTTCAACCTGTACTTTCTGGACTGACATTTCTGGCAGCATACAGCAATGCTGGCCTGGGTCAGACGGTGCTGTTGAACTGTAACAAAGAATTCCTCGAGGAGTTATATGCAGTCTTCTTGCTCTGCATCTCCGTTCACAGCATGAGCAGCACCCACAGGTGGTCTTCTTTCTGTACTTCCTGGACTGACTTCTCTGCCAGGAATGAAAGTGTGGGACTGGGCTGGAGGGTGCCGTTGAAACTGTAGGCAAGACTCCTAAAAAAAAAACGTGACCAGTCTTCCTGGACTGCATCTCCATCCCCGAAATCAGTCGCATCCACAGAGCTGGGCAGGTGATCTTCAACTTGCAATTCCTATACTGAAATCTCTGGCAGCTTAGAGCAGCCTATGCCTGGCGCAGAGAACACTGTTGAAATTGTAGGGAAAAATACCTCGAGGGAATATATGCAGTCTTCTTGCTTTGAATCTCTGTCGCGAAAATCAGCAGCACCCACCAGACTGGGCAGGTAGTCTTCATCCTGAACTTCCTGGAATAAATGCTCTGACAGCAGAAAGCACCCTGGGACTGACTCAGAAGGTGCAATTAAAACTGGAACAAAGAACTCCTTGACAAAATATATCGAGTCTTCTTGCCCTCTATCTCCGTCTCCAACATAAGCAGAACCCACAGAGCTTGGCGTGTGGACTTAATCCTGCACTTTCTAGACTAACTTCTGTGGCAGCATAAAACAGCCTGTGGCTGGGTCACAGAGCATGGATGAAACTGGAGCAACGAACTCCTGGATGAAATATATCCAGTCTTCTTACCCTGCACCTGCAACCCCAACTTCAGCAGCAACTACAGAGCTGGGCAGGTGGTCTTCATCATGCACTTCCTGGCCAGACTGCTCTGGCAGAACAGAGCAGCCTGGGATTGTATCACAGAGCCCTTTTGAAATTGCAGCAAAGAACTTCTCGAGGTTATATATTCAGTCTTCTTGCCTGCTTCTCAGTCCCTAACTCAGCAGGATCCACAGAGCTGGGAAGGTGGTCTTCATCCTGCACTTCCTGGACTGCCTTCTCTGGCAGCATAGAGCAGCCTGGGGCTGGGTCACTGGGCATTGTTGAAACTGGAGGAAAGAACTCCTCGATCACATATTCAGTCTCCTTGCCCTGCATCTCCGCCCCCAACATCAGCAGCACCCACAGAGCTGAGAAAGTGGTCTTCATCCTGCACTTCCTGGACTGATATCTCTGACAGCATAGAGCACCTAGGGGCTGGGTTAGTGCACGCTGTTGAAACTGCAGCAAGGAATTCATTAGGAAATGAATCCTGTCTTCCTGGCCTGCATCTCTGTCCCCAACATCAGTAGCACCCACAGAGATCCGCTGGTGGTCTTCATCCTGCATTTCCTGGACGGACTTCTCTAGCAGCAGAATGTTGCCTGAGACTGGATCAGAGAGTGCACTTGAAGATGGAGCAATGAACAACTGTGGAAAAGTTTCCAATCTTCTTGCCTTGCATCTCCTTCCCCCATCTAGCAGCACACAAGACCTGAGCAGGTGATCTTCTTCGTGCACTTCCTGTAGTGACTTACCTGGCAGCATAGATTATCCTGGGGCTCAGTGAGGGAGCACTGATGCAACTGTGGCAAGGATCTCCTCGAGGGAATATATGTAGTCTTCTGACTCTGCATCTCCATCCCCAACATCAGCCGCATCCCACGAGCCAGGCAGGTTTTCTTCATCCTGTACTTCCTGAACTGACTTCTCAGGCTGTAGAAAGCCTCCTGGGTCTGGGTCAGAGCACACTATTGAAACTGGACCAAAAACTCCTATGAAATGTATTCAGTCTTCTTGTCCTGCATCTCCTTCCCCCATCTAGCAGCACACACATACCTGAGCCGGTGGTCTGCATCCTGCACTTCCTGTAGTGACTTACCTGGCAACAGAGATTAGCCTGGAGGTTGGTGAAGGAGTGCTGATGAATCTGTGGCAATGATCTCCTCGAGGGAATATCTGTAGTCTTCTGGCTCATGCTTCTCTGTCCCCAACACCAGCAGCATCCACAGAGCTGGGCAGGTGGTCTTCATCCTGCACTTCCTGGACTGACCTCTCTGACAGCATAGAATAGCCAGGGGCCAGGTCACTGAGTGCTTTTGAAACTGTAACAAAGGACTCCTCAAGGAAATATATGCAGTCTTCTTGTTCTGCATTTCTGTCCCCAACCTAAGCAGCACCCCCACAGCTGGATATGTGGTCCTCATCCTGCATTTCCTTGACTGACTTCTCTGACAGCATAGAGTAGCATGGGGCTAGGTCAGAGGGCGCTGTTGAAAGTGAAGCAAAGACCTCGTAGAGTGAATCTAATGCAGTCTTCTTGCACTGCATCTCCTTCCTCAACATCAGCAGCACCTGCAGAACTGAGCAGTTTGTGTTCATACTGCACTTCCTGGACTGACATCTCTGGCAGCAGAAAGCAGCCTGTGGCTTGGTCAGAGAGAGCTGTTGTTACTGAACCAAAGAATTCCTCGAGGAACTGTATCCTGTCTTCTTCCCTGCATCTCCATCCTCAAAATGTACAGCACCCACACAGCTGGGCATGTGGCCTTCACCCTGGATTTCTGACTGACTTTTCTGGAAGCATAGAGTAGCCTTGGGCTGGGTACCTGAGCATTGTTGAAATAGGAGCACAGAAATCCTCGGATTCACATATTCAGTTTCCTTGCTCTGCACTTCCATCCCTAACATCAGCAGCAAAAACAGAGCTGGGAAAGTGGTTTTCATCCTGCATTTCCTGGACTGATATCTCTGACAGCATAGAGCACCTAGGGACTGGGTCAGAGCACTCTGTTGAAACTGCAGCAAGGAACTCATTAGGATATGAATCCTGTCTTCCTGGCCTGCATCTCTGTCCCCAACATCAGTAGCACCCGCAGAGATCGGCTGGTGGTCTTCATCCTGCACTTCCTGGACTGACTTCTCTAGCAGCAGAAAGTTGCCTGAGACTGGATCAGAGTGCAGTTGAAAATGGAGCAATGAAACCCCATGGAAATGTGTCCAGTCTTCTTGCCCTGAATCTCCTTCCCACATCTAGCAGCACACACAGACCTCAACAGGTGGTCTGCACCCTACACTTCCTGTAGTGACTTACCTGGCACCATAGATTAGCCTGGGGCTGGGTCAGGAGCGCTGATGCAACTGGAGCAAAGATCTCCTGAGGCAATATATGCAGTCTTCTGGCTCTGCATCTCTGTCCCCAACATCAGTCGCACCCACAGAGCTGGGCATGTGGTCTTCACCCTGCAATTCCTAGGACGACTCTGTCAGCAGAAAGCAGTTGGTACAGTGACAGAGAGCACTGTAGAAACCGGAAGAAAGAACTCCTGGAGGAAAGATATCCAGTCTTCTTGCCAAGCATCTCCGTCCCCAACATCAGCAGCACTCGCTAGCTGGGCAGGTAGTCTTCAACCTGCACTTCCTGGACTGACATCTCTGGCAGCATACAGCAACCTTGGCCTGAGTCATACAGTGCTGCTGAACTGTAACAAAGAATTCCTCGAGGGGTTATATGCAGTCTTTTTGATCTGCATATCCGTCCACAACATGAGCAGCACCCCCAAGTGGTCTTCATCCTGCACTTTAGGACAGATTTCTCTTCCAGCATAAAGCAGCTTGGGACTGGGTGGGAGAGCGCCGTTGATACTGTAGCAAAGAACTCTTAGAAAAAATGTAACCAATCTTCTTGGACTGCATTTCCATACCCAACATCAGCAGCAGCAACCGAGCTGCAGGGCAGGTGGATTTCATCATGCACTTCCTGGCCAGACTGCTCTTGAAGAACAGAGCAGCCTGGGATTGTGTCCCATTTGAAATTGCAGCAATGAGCTCCTTGAGGTTATATATATTCAGTCTTCTTGCCCTGCATCTCAGTCCCCAACATCAGGATGCACAGAGTTGGGAAGGTGGTCTTCATCCTGCACTTCCTGGACTGCCTTCTATGGCAGCATAGAGCAGCCTGGGGTTGGGTCACATGCACCTCCTGGCCTGACTGCTCTGATAGCATAGAGCACCTTGGGACTGGGTCAGGGCATGCTGTTGAAACTGCATCATGAAACTCCTCTAAGAAATGAATCCTGTTTCCTGGCCTGCATCTCTGTCCCCAACATCAGTAGCACCCACAGAGCTCGACTGGTTGTCTTCATCCTGCACTTCCTGGACTGATTTCTCTAGCAGTAGAAAGCAGCCCGGGGCTGGGTCAGAGAGTGCACTTGAAGATGGAGCAATGAACAACTGTGGAAAAGTTTCCAATCTTCTTGCCTTGCATCTCCTTCCCCCATCTAGCAGCACACAAGACCTGAGCAGGTGATCTTCTTCGTGCACTTCCTGTAGTGACTTACCTGGCAGCATAGATTATCCTGGGCCTCAGTGAGGGATCGCTGCTGCAACTGTGGTAATGAGCTCCTCGCGGGAATATATGCAGTCTTCTGACTCTGCATCTCCGTCCCCAACATGAGCTGTATCCCTAGAGCTGGGCAGGTTGTCTTCATCCTGTACTTCCTGAACTGACTTCTCAGGCTGTAGAAAGCCTCCGGGGTCAGGGTCAGAGTATGCTGTTGAAACTGGATCAAAGAACTACTATGGAAATGTCTCCAGTCTTCTTGCCCAAGATCTCCTTCCCCCATCTAGCAGCACATACATACCTAAGCAGGTGGTCTTCATCTTGCACTTCCTGTAGTGACTTACCTGGCAGTAGAGATTAGCCTGGAGCTCGGTGAAGGACTGCTGATGCAACTGTGGCAAAGATCTCCTTGAGGGAATATTTGCAGTCTTCTGGTTCTGCATCTCTGTCCTCAACAAAAGCAGCACCCACAGAGCTGGGCATGTGATCTTCATCCTGCACTTCTGTGACTGATCTATTTGACAGCATAGAGCAGCCTGGGGCAGGGTCACTGAGCGCTTTAGAGACTGTAGCAAAGGACTCTGCAAGGAAATATATACAGTCTTCTTGTTCTGCATTTCTGTCCCCAACCTCAGCAGCACCCCCAGAGCTGGATAGGAGTTCGTCATCCTGCACTTCCTGGACTGACTTCTGTGCTGGCTTCCAGTTCTTGGACTTACCTCTCTAACAGCATAGAGCAGCCTGGGGCTGGGTCAGAGAGTGCTCTTGAGACTGTAGCAAATAACTTTCTTCTCTCTATCTCCAGGGTCCACCACAGAGCTACAGTAGAGTCACCAGTGAATACTTGCTTAATGAAATATGCTAGAACCCAATGAAAACCTTTTCCCTTTTCCCCACCAGTGGCTTTCCTGGCTTGTGAAATGCCTTAAACAAGATGGTATTTCCAGCGATTAAGACTAGTGGAGACTCAGCAGATACCTAGGGTAAGCCAGAATTGGGTTAATCATTACTCTTGTGATTTGATACCTTACTTATTTAGAATGGAGCCAGACTAGTTATCAAAAAAAATGCTTTCTGATATTTTTAAGCAGCATGATAAAGTATAAAAAAAATCCAAAATTTCAATAATTACTGAGTTGGCATGAGCTCTTCTTTTCCTTGTTCCTCTAGGTATGAGATGTTGGATGCCAAGTCCAAACTCTCAGGGTAAAACAGGAATCTTGAAAATGACTGTCCCAAGTCTAAATTATTCAAAGACACAAACACAAAGACAGATTAAACATTTCTACAAACAAAAATTAGCAAGTGTGGTGTTCTAACACACATCTGGGAGGGGTCCAACAGTGTATCCAACAGGGTCAGAGGAGCTGGAGAGAAGGATTCAGAGAAGAGGCCAGGGTGGGTCACCTGGTCTCTCACTGCCTCCCAGATAGTTGTCCCCGGCACTCAGACTTCACAAAGAAACTTCAGGACTCAGCATGTGAAGTCATAAAGGGTAGTTATTTCCACAGCCTATTCCTTGGGACACAGAAAAGTTTGCATAATGTCTGGCCTAACACATTGTCCCTAACACTTGTCAATTCTTCCTCTTCAGTAGATCCCATGAGCAAAGACACATGAGCAGAGGCAGACTGACAAGAACAAAATTTGTATCTACATCATCTGGGAAAGATAAGGGTCTATTGAAGCCAACGGGCAATGGAAAAAAAGAGCAGCTGTCAATTGCAGTGGAGATCCTGTCACTTCCAAGACTGGAAAGAACTCATCCAGAGCTTGGGTCAGTCAGGTGAAAGTCAAGTCACGGTGGAGCGTCTCAAATACAGTGTAGTTGTGTCTGAGCTTGTCTGCCCCATGCTGTCCAAAACAGCTTAAAGTGAATGGAAAGGGACTGTGCTTCTTCCTCCTGGAGCAATGTCCATTCATGGGGATGTTATGTAGAGGGAGAGTTGCTCCTTCTTCATTGAGATCCATGCTAGGGGTAAGAAATACGTTGTTGGCTCCTACAAAGGACATCCCAGTGGCTGCTTTCTATTCTTGGGCCACAGGCACGCTTGCTCTGACCACAAGCCTCCCAACACAAGTGTTTCATTGACATTGCTGCCTATGTTAAAGTCATGGGAGCACCTTGGATGGGTGGATCATTAGTGTTTTTACTTAAAGGGAGATTAGATGTCTCCCTACAAATGTGTGTTCCTGTCCCTCGTTGTGTCTCTTGTGTTTAGCCAGGTGGGCCACAGGTGATCTTTGTGTGTGGGTGGGTATCCATAAGCACATTTCGTTACGACGGGCACACTGCTGTCACCTGTCACGCCATCTGTGTGTTCTCCAGGTTGGCCCCAGGTGCTTTGCTGGTAAGTGGGCTCCCGAGGGCCTCCCATCAAAGGCAGGTGGTGGTCCCTGCAGATGCACTATCTGAGCTTTGTCCAGGTGAACCCCAGATGCTCTGACATGTTTTTTCCACACACAGACATGGTGCCCTGATGAAAAGCAGGAGCATGGGGACCACCAACGATGGGTTGAGAGCCATTCCTTCTTTATACCCAGCTGTCTTCTGTGAAGGTGGACCTTAGGTGCCTGAAATCTCAGTGGCACTAGAAGCATATGCAAATACAGAGATGTTGAAGATCCCTCCTGGTACAGTAGCAAGGCTATGGCCAGCTGTACCAGGGCCACCTGATCTAATGGAGGAATAGAAGGGGTTCTGGGTATCTGGCTCAGTACTGCAGCATGATTGAGTGCTCATGATGTGGAACTGGGGCCATGGCAGACACCCTGACTCTAATGCTGCCACCATCTGTACAAGCAACTGGTCCCATGATCACCAGTGGGCCTGTAGTGGTGTTGGCAACCAGAAAGATACTACCCCAAGTGCCTGGCACACCGTGACACCTCTCAAGCTTAGAAGTCTTGGCCTCAGCAATGGAAAAAGCACTTAGTTGTTGCTAAAGGCTAGTTGGACATTGATAGGCATACCAAGTGCAGAATCTGGTGATGCCAAAACTGCCAAACCTGATTGCAGGATGCTGCACCTGGGTGGCTGGGCTGGAGATGTTAGGACTTCGTTTTGGCTGGATTTGCGGGGTTTGTCAAAATGAAAGAATTTCTAGGGAGCTGCTGTCCATCGGTGCCCCAAATGTGGGCTAAGTGGTGACTGGGGGAGTCAAAGGATGGATGGAAGTGGCAGTTGGTCCTCTGAGTGACTGTGCAGGGAACCTGGCGGAGCCTGGTGCTAAGGCAATGCTGCCACTGGGTCGTGTGTTCCCAGGACCAGGAAACCCCACAGAGGATGGAATGTTGTTCTTCCTGGACATGGGGAGACTGGAGGATGACAGCCTTGTAGAAAGGGACGGTCTCCTTTGGAGTCGAAGGCAGGTTTGGATGATGATGTTGCCGAGGTGCTCCTCACTAGAGTGGAGGTCACTGGAGGAGCCACGGTGGGAAGACTCCTAAAACAGGGGCACTGGGGAGACAGGATCCCTGTAGTTGCCCAGCAGGTGATTCAAATCTGGGCCGAGGGGTGGGTTTTTGACCAAGGGGAGGCTAAAATTGAGGTGGGGATTCAATTTGGTAAACAAATGTAGGTGGGTAGATGCCCACTGATACCTTCGCAGGGCACCTCTTGCCCACATTGCCATGGTAATGGGAAAATGGGGAAAGTGCTCACTTTGGGCCTGGGGGAAATGTGAAAATGACAGCCTTAGATGCAGGAGTAGTGTCCGTGTCAGTGATCTCAGAGTCTGAAGTGTGGCTGGGATGGTGGAAATGGCTGCCGTGAAAGGGACCGGCTTGCAACGGGTCCTGGTTGGAGGAACTGGTAGAAGAATAGGGAAGGAAAGAGGAGGAAAGGAATCTATAAACTTGGACATCAAGGACTCCCTTCTGCAGAAGCAATGCTTGAAGGAGAGGGTGTGGGTTTATGAGGTGGAGATTCAGGCAGTATAGAGGACTTGGCAGCCAAGTGGACATACTCAGGGACAGTAGGAGAAGCTGAAACCTGACAAGTGTAAGTGACTGTGGCAGGAAGTCTGTAGTTTCCCTAGCAGGTAAGGAGAATGAAGACAATGGATGGGCAGCATTGCAATTTGTGATGACTCTGTTTCATCCTCCAAAGCCTCCCATTTGTCTTCCAAAATTTTGTTCTTCCTTCCAAAGCCAATGCTCATCTCCAAGGCTCCTCCATAGCTCTCTGCAGGGAACCTGAGTACACAGTGGAAGCTCATCTCTATCTCCCACCAGTGGTAGCAGAGTTGGGAGCAAATGTGGCAGTGGTGACAGCAGTGGAATTGACATTTCCCCTTTATGTCAACTCTGAATGGAGAAGAACTCCTCGAGGGAATAAATGCAGTCTTCTTGCTCTGCATCTCCATCCCCAACACCAACAGCACCCACAGAGCTGAACAGGTGGTCTTCATCCTTCTCTTCCTGTACTGAAATCTCTGGAAGCAGTAAACCTATGGCTGGGTCAGAGTGTGCTGTTTAAACTGGAGCAAAAAATTCATCGAGGGAATGTATCCAGTCTTCTTCCCTGCATCTCTGTCCCCCACATTAGCAGCACCTAAAGAGGTGAGCATGTGGTCTTCAACCTGCACTTCCTAGACTGACTTCTCCTGGGGATGGGTCACTGAGCACTGCTGAAACTGGAGCAAAGAGCTCCTGGAGGTAATGTATCCCATATTCTTATCTTGCATCTCCATCCCCCAAATCAGCAGCATTCACAGAGCTGGGTAGGTGGTCTTTATCCTGCACTGCCTGAACTGACTTATCTGGCAGCATTGAGTGACCTGGGGCTGGGACAGAGTGCTGTTGAACTGAAACCAAGAACTCCTTGAGGGAATGCAGTCTTCTTGCTCTGTATCTCCATTCATAACATGAGCAGCACTCATAGAGGTGGGAAGGTGGTCTTCATCCTGCACTTCCTGCAC
>NW_007232606.1:0-20843 GCF_000164805.1 Carlito syrichta
TGTTTCTTCATTTTCATTTGTTTCCAGGGATCTTTTGATCTCTGTTTTGATGTCATCATTTACCCAGGAGTTATTTAGCATCATGCTGTTTAGTGTCCATGTCTTTGTGGGTTTTGGCGACTTTGTTGGTGTCAATTTTTATTTTTATTCCAATGTAGTCCGAGAAGGTGCATGGTAGAATTTCAGTCCTTTTAAATTTGCTTATACTTGATTTGTGTCCAATTATGTGGTCGATCTTAGAGTATGTTCCATGTGGTGATGAGTAGAATGTGTATTCTGTGGTCTTTGGATGGAGTGTTCTATAGGTATCAATTAAGTCCTTTTGGTCCAGAGTCTCATTGAGGTTCCGGATCTCCTTGCTGATATTTTGTCCTGATGATCTGTCTACGGTTGTGAGTGGTGTATTAAAGTCCCCAGTTATTATGGTGTTAGAGTCAATGTCTTTCTTTAGTTTTCCTAGAAGTTGCTTTATGAATGTTGGCGCGCCTATGTTGGGTGCATATATGTTTAGGATAGATATTTCTTGTTGATGGAGTGAACCTTTTATCATTATGTAGTGGCCCTCAGTATCTTTTTAAATTTTTGATAGCTTAAATGGTATTTTGTCTGAAATTAGGATTGCGACGCCTCCTTTCTTTTGTGTTCCATTCACCTGAAAATTTGTTTCCCATCCTCTTACTTTGAGTCTGAGTATGTCCTTTCTAGTGAGATGGGTCTCTTGAAGGCAGTATATAGTTGCCTGGTGATATTTTATCCATTTTGTCATTCTATGTCTTTTCAGTGGTGCGTTTAGTCCATTCACATTCAGACTAATTATTGAAATGTGAGAGTTCATCCCTATCATGGAGTGCTTATTGAGTTGTTGTTCTTCCACTTTTTTCTTTTTTCTTTTTTGTCTTTCTTTTGGTTTTGGGATTGGTTCGTGTATATTTTATTCTTTTCCCTGTACTCTTGTGAAGAACGTTATTCTTTTTTCCTTTTCTTCTGTGTTTAGTACTTTCTTAAGTGTTTCATGTAGAGATGGTTTTGTGGCTGCATAAGTTCTTAGGGATTGGATATCTGGGAAGATTTTAATTCTCCCTCACTGATGAAGCTTAGCTTGGCCGGGTAGGTTATTCTTGGTTGAAATTGTTTATCTTTTAGGACTTTGAAAATAGGGCTCCAAGCTCTCCTAGCCTGCAAGATTTCTGCAGATAAATCTGCTGCTATTCTGATTGGTCTTCCATGGTAGGTGATCTGGCCTTTTTCTCTTGCTGCCTTTAGGATTTTATCTTTTGTGCCTACTTTATTTAGGCGAATTATTATGTGTCTAGGAGTTGGTCTTCGCATTTGTTGTCTTGCGGGGGTTCTCTGAATCTCTTGTGTTTGAATTTTTGTATCACTGATTAGATAAGGGAAGTTTTCTTGAATGATCTCATGGAAAGTTTGTTCCAATGTGGTCTCTGTTTCTCTTTCTGCCTCGGGAGTCCGATTATTCTTAGGTTAGGCCTCTTGAGGTAGTCACTCATCTCTTGAAGGTTTTGTTCTGTCTTTTTGAGCTTATTTTTTGTGTTTTAAGAGTTTGGGTTATTTCTATATTTTGGTCCTCAAGCTCTGAGATTCTTTCTTCTGCTTGGGTAATTCTGCTTTCCATGCTTATCAATTTGTTATTTATTTCATTCACAGTATTTTTTATTACTGTTAACTCAGATATCAGCTCCTTCCTAGTTTCTTCTTGTGTCTCCTCAATTCTTTTTAATCTCTCCATTATTGTTTTGATATCTACATTTGCATTTTGAGACCCTTCATTCTGGGGACTTTTCATTGTTTGTATTCCAAAGTGAGTTTTCTCAGTGTCTTCTCTCCCAGGCGTCTGGGAAATACCCATACTCTTCTTTTGGTTTTTCTTCATTTCTGTAGATTTTTCTCCCTCTCCCCCTTTCCCTCCCCCTCTTCAATTCTGTTTTTGAGGGAAGGTGGGGTTGCTTTTATTTCTCTTCTGCAATGATCTGTTCTTCCTTATGAGGGTCTTCTGGCTTTGTTCACTTTTCCCTCTGCTTTACAGTCTGTCTATTCAGCAGTATGCAGTCTTGGTCCCTAGATTTAAAAAGGGTGCATATGGAAGAGGGAAATAATGAAGGAAGGGGGGGTCAATAGGGAGTTAGAAAGAGAGAAGTGTGAGAGGGAAAACAGATATACATACCAAGTATCAGGTGAGAACGAGACACAGGGCTGGGAAGAGGTGAAGAAAGACACATAAGAAAGATTCCCTAAAGAGTACTGATAGCTATACAGAGACAGGCAATGAAATCGAGAAACAGTGTAAGTCAGAAGGTAAACAACAAACGTGATCTAAACCAACAGTTACAATGATAAAATCATAAGTCAAAATAAGCAAAAGAGAGAAGTGTGAGAGGGATAACTGGTATACATACCAGGTATCAGGTGAGAAAGAGTCACAGGGCCGGGAAGAAGTGAAGAAAGATACGTAAGAAAGATTTCCTAAGGAGTACTGATAGCTACACAGAGACAGGTCAATAAAATCAAGAAACAGTGTAGATCAGAAGGTAAACAACAGACGTGATCTAAACCAACAGTTACAATGATAAAATCATAAGTCAAAATGAGCGAAAGAGATAAGTGCGAGAGGGAAAACAGATATACATACCAACTATCAGTTGAGAGAGAGACACAGGGCTGGGAAGAAGTGAAAAAAGACAGGTAAGAAAGATTCCCTAAAGAATACTGATAGCTACACAGAGACAGGCCAAAAAAATCCAGAAACAGTATACGTCAGAAGGTAAACACCAAATGTAATCTAGGCCAACAGTTTCAATGATAAAATCATAAGACAAAATAAGCAATCAGACTAGAGTCACTTCTGTGATCTCCGATTCCAGCCTCTCCCTTTTGCTTTTTGCTGCAGCATGGGGTGGGGCTTTGTCTCCTGTTTTGCACTGTTGCCTTAGGAACTGAGGTAAAGTTTGTTGATAGGTGGGCGGGGCAATGGAAGTCTCTGCCTGGAGAATAGCAAGGTAGTTTACCTAGATCTGTTTTTCTCCACTTTTCTGGGTCCCCCGGTTTGGGGTCTTGCACTGAGTGCCTCAGCCTGGGTGGGCCCAGAGTTCCAGAGCTCCAAAGCTCCAAAGGGCAGGCAGTGGGCGGCGAGAGTGGCTCTGGGCCCCCCACAGGGTACTTCAGCCAGGAATGGGACCGGTGTCTCTGAGGGGTGGGCGCCCAGAGCCTCCCTGTGTGACCACCGGTGCCGGGTGCTGGGCTGGAGACAATGCAGCCAGGGAGAGAGCCGGAGGGAGCAGGGACCCAAAACTTCCCCACACGTTGCAATATCTGGCCTTAGGAAATGAGGTAAAGTTTGTTGCTAGGTGGGTGGGGCAATGGAAGTCTCTGCCTGGAGAATGACAAGGCAGTTTAAGCAGATCTGTTTTTCTCCGCTTGTCTGGGTCTTCCGGCTTGGGGTCTCACGCTGAGTGCCTCAGCCAGGGTGAACCCAGAGTTCCAGAGCTCCAAAGTACCAAAGGGCAGGCTGTGGGCAGCGAGAGTGGCGCTGGGACCCTACAGAGTACTTCAACCAGGAATGGGACCGGTGCCTCTGAGGGGCGGGTGCTCAGAGCCTCCCTGTGTGACCGGCGTTGCCGGGTGCCGGGCTGGAGACAATGCAGCCGGGGAGAGAGCCAGAGGGAGCAGGGACCCAAAACTTCCCCGCACGCTGCAATATCTGGCCTTAGGAAATGAGGTAAAGTTTGTTGCTAGGTGGGTGGGGCAATGGAAGTCTCTGCCTGGAGAATGGCGAGGCAGTTTAAGCAGATCTGTTTTTCTCCGCTTGTCTGGGTCCTCCGGCTTGGGATCTCACGCTGAGTGCCTCAGCCAGGGTGGAACCGGAGTTCCAGAGCTCCAAAGTTCCAAAGGGCAGGCTGTAAGTGGCGAGAGTGGCGCTGGGACCCTACAGAGTACTTCAGCCAGGAATGGGACTGGTGTCTCTGAGGGGCGGGTGCCCAGAGCCTCCCTGTGTGACTGGTGGCTTGGTGCCGGGTGCTGGGGCTGGAGACAATGCAGCCGGGGAGGGATCTGGAGGGGCCTGGGACCGGCGACTTCCACACACGAGTAGAATGGCAGCAGTGGGGGGGGGCGCAATATCTGGCCTTGCATGAGACTGAAGTTCCAGTGCCTGACCCCAGCACGGTTGGTGGTGGGCTGGGGGATGGGGGTAGAGAAGTAATAGCCTTTTTGGGAACTCACGTTCAGAGAATCTCACCAGTTCACCTATGCCGTCGCCATCTTGCCCCGTCTCCCCATCTTATGTATTTATAAAGCATTTGTACATCTCCGATGAAGAGACATTTATTCAAGCCCTTCATTCGTTTTTTAATTGGGTTGTCTGTTTTCTTGTTGAGTTTAAGATATTCTTTATATCTAGTAGGTATTAAGACTTTATGAGGTATATGATTTGCAGATATTTTCTCTCATTCAGTGGGTTTGTTACTCAGATTATTGTGTCCCTTGGTGAAAGCAATTTAAAAATGTAGTGTCATACAACTTACCTATTTTTTTTTTATTTTGTAATGTTTGCTTCTGGTGCCAAGGCCAATATCATACTGTTTCTCCTCATATTTTCTTTGGGGATATTATAATATATTAGGTCTTATATTTGGTCTTCCATCCACTTTGAGTTAATTTTTGTAAATGATACAGGGTAAGAGTCGAACTTCATTTTTGTATGTGTGGATGTGGATGTCCACTTTTCAACCACTATTTGTGGAGAAGACTGTCCATTCCTCCAGCGAATGGTCTCAGAATCCTTGTTGAACTTCATCAAACAACGTGTGTAATGATTTTTTTCTAGATTCTCTATTCTTTTAGACTATATGTCTGTATTTATGTTATTTCCTCACTGTTTTTGATTACTGTAGCTTAGTAGTAAATTTTGTAATCAAGAAACAGGACACCTCAAAGTGTTCTTTTTAAAAATTATTCATTATTTGGGACATTTAAGATTCTATATTAATTTAGTATGGATTTTAAAATTTTAACCAAAAAAAAGGAATTTGATAGGAATTCCATTGAATCTGTAGATTACTTTGGGTGGAACTTATATGTTAACAGCATTAAGTATTTCAATCCATGAACATTAGACATCTTTCTATTTTATATGTCTTTAATTTCTTTCAACATTGTGTTGTTTTCAGTGCATGTCTTTTGCCTTTTGGTTAAGTTGATTCTAATAGTCTAGTTATGATATTGTAAATAAGTAGTTCTCTGAATTATTTTTCAAATTTTTCACTGTTAGTGTAAAGAAACATAACTGATGCTTACATATTGATTTTGTATCCTGCAACTTTGCTGAATTTATTGATTATTTTCAGCAATAATGAAATCCTTAGAGCTGTCTACAAACAAGGTTATGTCTTTGCAAACAGATAATTTTAATTATTTCTTTCTAATTGGTATACCTTTAATATATCTTTCATTTCTTTTGAAATTTGCTTTATTGCTTATGCTAGGACTTCCAGTGCTATGTCAAGTAAATGTAGTGAAAGCTGCCATTCTTGTCTTATTCCTGATTTCAGTGGAGAAAGCTTTTAATTTTTGACTATTGAGTGTATTTGCTGTGGGTTTTCCATGTGTAGCCTTGATTAAATTTTGGCAATTTCACTCTTTTCCTAATTGTTATTGTTTTTAATCATGAAAGGGTACTGAATATTGTCAGATGCTTTTTTTTTGCATCAGTTGAGATAACTACTTGTTTTTTCTTCATTTTCCTATGTGTTTCATTAAATTGATTTCCATATGTTGAACTAGCCTTGCACTGAAGAAATAAATCCCACTTTGTCATGTTGTATAATCTTTCTAATGCACTTTTGAATTCTACAGAGAATATTTGTTGAGGATTTTTGCATTAATATGCATAAGGAATACTGGTATAGTTTCTTGCAGTTTTTTTCCCCCCCGGAATTGGATAATATTAGATGACCATAGAATGAGCTAGAAAACTCTACCTCCACTGTTCAATTTTTGCTAAAATTTTGAAAAAGATTCAATTTAATATGGTCCAGGGTATTACTTTGATCGGAGACTCTTGGATACTAAATCAATTTTGCACTGCTTAAATGTGTGTTCAGATTTTCTATTTATTCATGAATTCAGTCTTGGTAGGTTAATTTTAGGAACTTGTCCATTACGTCAAGGATATTCAATTAATTGGCTAACAATTAATAGTACTCAAAGACTGCAGGATGATACATTTAAAGTGTTGAATGTAAAGAAAAAATGGCAACCAAGAATTAGATATCCAGGAAACTGTTTTTCCAAATGAGAAGGTCATTCCTGGATAAAGAAAAGCTAATGAAGTTAATGACTACCAAACGTGCCATAGAACAAATGCCAACGCGAGTTCTTCTAGCTGAAATGAAAGGATGTCAGATTGTAAAAGGAACATTTTCACAGGGGCTGATCTAATTTTTATTTCCACCAGCAGTGCATGAGTGTTCTCCTTTCTCTGCAACCTCATCAACATCGGTTGTTCTTTAATTTTTTAATAATTGCCTTTTTGACTGGTATGAGAAGGACTCTTGCTGTGGTTTTGGCTTGTATTACTCTGATTAATAGTGTTGAACATTTTTTTCATGTTTACTGTACATTTATATGTCTTCCTATGAGAATTGTCTGTTCATGTTCTTTACTTATTTTTGAATGAGGCTATTTGGTTTTATTTCCTATCAATTTTTCTAAGTTCCTTATAGATACTAGACCTAAGTCCTTGGATGCATAGTTTGCAAATATTTTCTCCCATTCTGTGAGTTCTCTACTTATTTGCTGATGGTTTCTTTTGCTGTGAAAAAGTTCTTGAGTCAAATGAGGTCCCAATTGTCAATTGAAATATTCGCTGCATTTTCTTTTGGGGTCTTGGTCATGAATTCATTGCCTAGGTCAATGTCCACAGCAGAGTTTCCATGGATTTCGTCAAGGGTTTTATACTCTGAGGTCTTACATTTAGGTTATTAATCCAACTTGAGTTAATTATTGCATATGGTAATAAGAGGTATCTAGATTCATTCTTCTCCATATGTTTAGTAAACTTTCCCAGAACTATTTATTGAATAGGCTATTTTTCCTGATTCATTATTTTTGTCAACTTTGTCAAAGGTCAGCTGGTTGTATGCTGGCAGTTTTACTTCTGGATTCCTTTTACTGTTTCCTTGATCTATGTCTCTATTTTGTATCAGTGCCATGCTGTTTTGTTTCCTGTGGCCTTGTAGGAAAGTTTACAATCCAGTTGTGTTATGCCTCCAGCTGTCTCCTTTTTGGCTAGCATTACTTTGGTTCTTCGGGGTTTTTTTGGTTCCATATGAATTTAACTATTCTTTTTTTTAATGTGTGAAAAAATGCCAGCATTTTTATAGTAATTACATTGAAACTGTAGACTGCTTTGGGAAGTATGGGCATTTTAACAATATTGATTCTTTTAATCCATAAGCATGGGATGTTCTTCATTTGTTTGTGTCAGTTTTGATTTACTTTAGGTGTGTTTTGTAGTTCTTTTTGTAGAGTTCTTTCACCTTCTAGGTTTGTTGTATTTCAATGTATTTTATTTTTAGTTTTTGGTTATTGTAAATGGGATTGTGTTCTTAATTTGGTTTTCACCTTAAATGTTGTTAGTGTATGGAAATTCTGTTAATATTTTATTTAATTGGATTTTCACTGTATCAACTTATCAGCAGTGCAGTGTCACTCCCAGAGCCACTGCAGCCTCCGTCTGCTGGGCTCAGGTGATCCATCCACCTCAGCCTTCCAAGTAACAGGGACTACATGCATGAACTACCATGCTCATCTTATTTTATGTACAGACAAGGTCTCACCAAGGTGTAGAGGCTGGTCTTGAGCCCGGCATCTGGCAATCATCTCACCTCTGCCTCCCAGAGTGCTGGAATTCCAGTCATGAGCCACTCACCCAGCCTTGCTAATGGTTTTTGAGTGTAGATTTTGCATATCTAAGAGTCTCTTGGTGGAATCTTTAGGTTTTTCTAGATGTAGACTCTTACCCCTGCAAAAAGAGATAATTTAGTGCTTCTTATTTTGATACTTTTATATTTCTTACTCTTGCCCGATTGCTCTGGAAAGGACATCTGGCACTAAATCTAAAAGAACTGGTGAGAGTAGACATCTGTGTCTTATTCCAGTTTTGCCCATTCAATGTGATGTTGGCTATTGATTTGTCACAGATGGCTCTTCTTGTTTTGAGATATCTTTCCTTGATGGCTTGATAGTTGAGGATTTTTACCATAAAGGGATGTTGAATTTCACCAAATGTTGTCACTACATCTGTTGAGAAAATCACATTATTTAAAAAAAATGTTATTTTAAAGATGTGGGGTACAAGTGGTCATCATAAAGGTAAAGTTTGGCCCTCCCTTTGGTTCCCTATATGACTGGTTTGAGGTCAGGTGCCTTATTGATGTTGTGTCTCCCCCACCCCCACCTCAGCAGCATCCCCCCTACTGCCAATACATTTCTTATACTATTAGGGCAAATGTTCCAGGTCCACTTATGAGTGAAAATATGTGGTAAACTGTACTTTTCTCTGTGATAGATCACTTAGAGGATACACTCTAAATCCATTCAAGTTGCTTTGACCTCCATATGTTTGTGCTTCTTTATGACTGTGTAATATTCCTTTGTATATGTGTGCCACATTGTTTTACTGCCTTTTGTACATTTATTTTGGACTCCAAGATTTTGTCACGTCTTTGATCAGTGAAAATCAGTTTTTGACAGATTCTCTTGTGTTTTTGAGTTATAGGATCATATTCTCATCAAAGAGGGATAACTTAACTTCTTTTTTCTATTTAGATACACATGAATTCCTTTTCTTGTCTAATTGCTCTAGATAGGACATCTGTCACAAGGTTGAACAAGAGGGGTGAGAGTGGGAAGCCTTGTCTTGTTCTGGTGCTCAGGGAATATGTTTCCAGTTTCTGTTTGTCTAGCAATATGTTGGCTGTGGGTTTAACATAGATGGTGCTTACTATTTGGAAGTATGTTCCTTCTATGCCTAGGTGTTTGAAGGTTTGTATCAAGAAGGGATGCTGGATGTTATCAAACGCCTTTTCTGCATCTAATGAGACAATCGTGTGCTTCTTATTTTTGCCTCTGTTGATGGATTTAATTACATTTGTGGTCTTGTGGAGATGAAGCCTACTTGGTTGAGGGGGTGATTTTTGAAGATTGATGCTGGATCTAATTTGTTAGAATCTTGTTCAGAATTTTTGCATCTATGTTTATCAATGATATTAGTCTGTAGTTCTCTTTTTTTGTTGGATCTTTACCAGATTTGGGTATCAGTGTGATGTTAGCTTTGTAAAATATATTGGGGAGAATTCTTTCTTTCTCAATGCCTGAAATACTTTCAGTAGTATTATTATCATCTCCTCCTTGTACGTTTTGTAGAATTCTGCTGGAAAGCCATCTGGTCCAGGACTATTTGTTTTTGGAGGTAGTTTACTAATGATGGAATCAATTTCCTGGCTTGTCATTTTGGTCTATTTGGTGTCTCAGGTCTTCCTGTTTCTGCCATAGGATGTTGTGTTGGCAGAAAGTCCTCCATTTCATTTAGGTTATCAAGCTGTTTCCACATAGATGTGCATAGTAATCTCTGCTAATCATTTGTATTTCTTTAGGGTCATCTGTGATTTGATCTTTTGCATTTCTGATGGTGCTTATTTGGGCTATTTCTCTTTTACTTGATCATTCTTGTTAGGGGTCCATCAATCTTGTTTATTTTCTCAAATAATCAGTTTTTTGTTTTGCTGATTTCTTTCTATGCTAGTTTTGCATTCTATGTCCTGTATTTGGGTTTTTACTTTGGTGATCTGGATTCTTCTGCTGAAATTAGGGTTTTGGTGCTTATGTCTTTCTACCTCCCTGGGTGATTTGTTAAGCTGATAATTTGTGAACTTTCCCTTTTCTTGATGGTATTTGTAGAGATCACACTTAGAACTGTATCATGGCATTTCTTAGGTTTGGCATGGTGTCTTTTCATTTTCACTGGTTTGCAGAAAATTTTTAATTGCTCTTTTGATGTCTGTGTTGACCCAATAGTCGTTCAGCATCTTGCTATTTAATGTTCATGCCTTACTGGGTTTGGGGGAATTTTGTTGGTGTTGATAATTATTTTTATTCCACTTTGGTCTCAGAAGGTGCATGACAGTATTTCAACTTTAGGAAATATGTTTATGCTTGTTTTACAGTCAAGGATGTGATCAATCTTGGAGTACTTTCCATGTGATGATGAGTAAAATATATCTTCTGTGGTTGTTGGGTGGAGTACCTTTTGTCTATTAAGTCCATTAAGTCAAGTGTCAAGTTGAAATTCCTGATCTCTTTGTTGATTTTTTGCCTTGATGATCTCTCTAAGGTTGTTGGAGGGTATTTAAATGCCCTGCTATAACAGTGTTAGAGTCAATACCATTTTTTAGTTTACTTGGTGCTTGTTTTATAAATGCTGGTGCTCTTTTGTTGGGTGCATGTGTTTTTAAGATTGATATTTCTCATTGGTGGATTGAACCTTGACCATTATGTATTGTTCCTTCATACGTTTTTAAATTTTTGATGGAATAATGCTTGTGTTATCTGATAGAAAGATCACGACTTCTGACTTGTTTTGTAATCCACTCATCTGGAAATTCATTTTTCGTCATCTAACTTAGAATCTGTATATGCCCCTTGTGGTGAGATGTGTTTCTGATATATGGGAAATTATTGGTTTTGTTTTTTTTTTTGAGTTGGAGTCTCACTCTATCCCCCAGACTGGAGTGCAGTGGCATGCTCCCGGTCACCGCAGCCTCGACCTGCTGGACTCCGGTGATCCTTCCAGCTCAGTCTTCCAAGACGCTGGAACTACAGGTGTGCTCTACCATGCCCAACTAATTTTTGATTTGTTGTGGAGACAAGGTCTTGCTAATTTGCCCAGGTGGGTCATGAATCCGCAGCCTCAGTTATTCAACTTGCCTTGGCCTTCCAAAGTGCTAGGATTACAGGCTGAGCCACCAAGTCCGGTTTATTGATCTTTTAAAAATAGACTTTGCCCTCTGTCTTTTCAGTGGTGCATTAAAACCATTCACATTAAGGGTGATTATTAAAATTTGATTTTCAATCCCTGTCATGAAGTTCTTATAAAGATTTTTATTTGATTGTTTTCTTTTGGCTTTGAGGTTGATGTGTATTTTTTCAAGTTTGCAGACACAAGGTATTCTCCATTGATTCTGTATTTCGCTGTTCTCTTGGAAATTGCATAGTCATTCTTTTTTTATTTATTCTGTGCTTAATACCATGTTTAGGGACTCCTGTAGAGCTGGTCTGAAAGTTGCATCATCTCTTAGGGTTCAGATGTTTGGGAAGGATTTTAATTCTCCATTTCTGATGGAACTGAGCTTGCTTGGGTAGGAAATTCTTGGTTGAAATTATTTATCTCAGAGGACTTTGAATATTGGGGTCCAATCCCTTCTAGCTTGTAGTGTTTCCACTGATAGGTCTGCTCATCCTCTGATTGATTTTCCTCAGTAGGTGTCTGACTTTTGTGTCTTGCTGCCTATAGTACTTTTTCTTTTGTACCTACTTTGTGTAGTCTAGGGGTTGATCACATTTGACGTCTTGTGTGCATTCTCTGAATCTCTTGTGCTTAGATGTTCACTTCTCTGATGGTATGTAGATAGTTTTCTTGGATAACCTCCTAGAATACTTACTTGTAGGTGTTCTTCATTTTCCTTTCTTCTTCTAGGATACAAATCTGGCAGAGTTTCAGCTTCTTGATATAATTACACATCTCTTGGAGGCTTGATTATTTCTTTCATGGTTTTCTTTCCATGCTTTTTTACAGATGAAGTTAATTCCATCTTCAAGTTATTAGAATCTTTCACGTTGTTAAATAATTCTGCTTTCCAAGCTTGTCATCTTATTGTTTATTTCCTGGGTGAAAATTTTTATGGCCAAAATCACTGTTACAAGTTCTTTCAGTGTTGCATCTTGTCTTTATTGGGGTTTCTTCACTCTTTTCATTCATTTCCCAATCCCTGTTGCATTCTGGGGTCAGTCATGGGTGACTTTCATTATTTGGGCTCTGAAATAAGATTTTTCAGGTATTTCCCCTTGTTACACTGGGAATAGCCTGTGTTCCTCTAATGATTTTCCCTCATTTGTGACAGAGGGAAGAGAGCTCTTCTCTCTCTAATTCCAATATTCTGTGGCAATGGGAGGGGCTTTCACTCCTGATGTTTGCTCAGTCGTCTATTCTTCCCAGATCAGGTCTCTGAATTTCTTCTATTCTGAAACAGTGCTGTGGGTGAGAAGTGTTGCTGTCTCTTCTGCTTTTGAGAGGTGAATAAGGTGGAGGATGGCGATCTTGGATTCAGAAATTACCTGCAAATCACAATGATCACTGATTGTGCTATGGGTTCCCTGAGACCCACTCCCCATCGCCACTCTATAAGACAATGCAAAGGGTACATGTGTGTACCACCAAGTCCAAGATGCAGGTACACCAATAAGGAGAACAGAGAAATGTATAAGGAAATAAGACAGACAAATTTAAAAATAAAAATAATGCTAAAATACAGAACTACAAAACTAGAAAACAAATAAAATATCAATCAAACACAGACAAACACAAAATTTTCATGCAATGACTCACACTGGGAGTCATATAGTCTTACTGGTTGCACTGCCATCTTCCTCTTCCAGCGTAGTTCTTATTTTTCTTTCTGTTTTTAAGTGGTGGCTTACTTTTGCTGATTTGTGTATGTTGAACCAACCTTGCATTTCAGGAATAAAGCCCACCTGACCATGGTGAATGATTTTTTTAAGTGTGTTCTTAGATGTGGTTTATTAGTATTTTGTTGAGCATTTTGAGTTTATGTTCATAAGAATGTTCATCAGGATGACATTGGCTTCATAGAATAATTTAAGGAGTAGTCCGTCCTTCTTGCTTGTTTAGAATAATTTAGTAAGATTGGTACCTGTCCTTCCTTGTACATCTTGTGGAATTCATCTGTGAATCTGTCTGGTGCTTTTCATGGTAGGCCATTTTTGATAGGATGGTTCTTTATTACTGGTTCAACTTTAGATGAGCTCAGATGCATTAAGTGATATGGCTGTAGATGTTTTTCCTTTGAGTGGGGATCTCACTCTGTTTATCAGGTTGGAGGGCAAAAACACAATCATGTTTCCCCATAACCTTGACCTGAACTCAGGTCATCCTTCCACCTCAGCCTCCTGAGTAGCTGGGACTACAGGCATATGCCACTCCAACTGACTGATTTTTTTGTTTATTGATAGAGTTGAGGTCACCCTTTGTTTGCCAGGTTGATCTCAACTCAAGTAATTCTCCTGCCTTAGCCTCCCAAAGTGCTGGGATTACAGGCATGAACCACCACGTCTGACCTGATTCAATTTCATGGTTTATTATTGATCTGCTCAGGGTTTCAATATCTGTTTCAACTTTGGGAGAGTGTGTCTCCAGGAATTTATTTATTTGTTCTAGTTTTTCTAACTTACAGGCAAACAGATGCTTATTATACTCTCTGAGAAGCCTTGCGAATCTCTTTGAGAGTCTTTCCTTCTCCTTCTCCCTCTCTCTGTCCCTCCTGCCTTTCTCTCTCCTCTCTCTCCTCTCCTTCCCTTCCCTCTTTCTCTCATTTCCTTCTTCTCTTTCTCACTCTCACTCTCTCTCACTCTTGCTCTCTCCACTCTCTCCCTCTGCTCTCTGCTCTTACCCGTCCTTCTTCCTCTTCCCCTCCCCTTCCCCTCCTCTTCCCTCTCTTCTCCTCACCTTTCTTCTCCTACCCTCTACTCTTCTCCCTCGTTTCTTTCTCCTCTCTTCCCTCAAACCTCTAGCCTGTGGTCTGTCAACCTTGTTCATCCTTCAGATAACCTGCTTTTTGATTCATGGTCCTTTGTATGATTTTGTTTGTTTGTTTTGGTATTAATTCCTTTTCACTGGAAACTGATTTTTTGTTATTTCTTTCCTCCTAGCTTGTTCAGCTCTTGATTTTTCTAGTTTCCTTAAGTGAGACATTACTTGCTTATTTGAGATCTATCTTATTGATGTGGATACTATAATGTTCCTCCCAACTCTGCTACTGTATTGTGTACATATATATTTAGAATGGTTATTTCTTCTTGCTGAGTTGTGCCCTCACTCTAAGTATTGCTTCACACTATTCTTTTTTAACATTTGTTGGTTTAAAATTGGTTGTATCTAATAAGAATAGCAACTCCTGCTTTTATGTTTTTCATATGCATTGGAGATCTTTTTCCATTGCTTTAACTTGAACTTATGGTGTCATTAAAATGAGATGGTTCTCCTGAAGACAATAGACAGATGAGTCCAGTATTTTTATCCAGTTTTCCATTCTGTGCCTTTTAAGGGTGGACATTTAATCTACTGAAATTGAAGATAATTATTGATATGTGAGGATTTTTTCTTTGCATATTGTTTTTAAAAAGTTTCTTTGCATTCTCAGTTTTATGGTTGATATTTATGGTCTGTAAGCAATGTGCTTACATGAATTTTTGTGCTGGGTGTTGTTAATCTTTCCTTTCTATGTTAGAGCTCGTTTAAACATCTCTTCTTGTAGGGCTGTTCTGGAGGTGATTAATTTCCTTAGAGCTTGCTTGTCTTGGGAGGACATTTTTCCTTCATTTTGGAAGCTCACTTTGGCAGGGTAAGATATTCTTGTGGACATTGCATTTCTTTAAGAATGGCAAAAATGGATCAGGCATGGTGGTTCATGCCTATAATCCCAGCACTTTGGGAGGCAGAGGTGGGAGGACCACATGAGGCCAGGAGTTCAAGACCAACCTGGGCAACATAGGGAGACCTTGTTTCTACAAAAATTAGCTGGGTGTGGTGGCACACACCTTAGTCCCAGGTATGGAGGAGAGTGACACAGGAAGATTGCTTGAGACCAGGAATTGAAGACTTCAATTAGCTGTGGTTGTGCCACTGCCCTCCAGCCTTGGCCACAGAGTAAGACTTTGACTCATAAAGGAAAAAACAGGGAACCCAATCTCTTCTCCTTTGAATGACTTTTGCTGAGAGGTCTGCTGTTATTCTGAAAAGTCTCTCTTGATTGCTGATCTGTCCCTTATCTCCAGCTGCTTTCAAGAACTTTTCTTTTGTGTTGCGCTTGATATTCTGATATATTATATATATTATGTTCTTGATATAATATTCTGATTAGTATATGCCTTGGAGATGGTTGTCTCATGTACTACCACAGGAATTCTCTGAATTTTTGGTATCGTTATATAGACCTAGCTAGCAAGATAGGGGAAGGCAACTTACATTATCCCTTGAAAATTTTCCAGATTGCTCTCATTCCCGTTTTCTATCTTGGGAATGCTGATGAGCTGTAAATTTTATTTGTTTACAAAGTCCCATACTTCTCAAATTTTTTGCTAATTTTGTCAGAATTTTTTTTCCTTCATTTTCATATCACTGGGTTAATTTGCAGATTAGTCTTCAAATGCTGAAATTCTTGCTTTTTTTTGGTGTAGACTTTTGTTAAGGCTTGCAACTGTATTTTGAAATTTTATTTGAATTATTCAGTTCAGAACTTCAGTTTGGTTCTTTCTCAGGATGGCCTTGTTAACTTTCAGTTCCTGTGGAAGGTTTTTGTGGCCTCTGAATTGAGTGTCAACTTTCTTGTGGATCTCACTGAATTTCTTTGCCATCCATATTCTGAATTCTAAATCTATCATTGGGGACAATTCGTTCTCTAAGGATCTATTGCTCAGGAGCTTGCAATATAATTTGAAGGGGTTGTAACACTCTGAATTTTGGTATTTCCAGTTAATGCTTGATACCTCCTCATTGGGGGACGACGGCTCCTCTTTCTCTTTATCTCTCTCTCTCTCTCTTTCTCTCTCTTTCTCTTTCTCTCTCTCATGTGCTATAATTGGGATGCAACTTAAAGATTTCCTGTATTTGTAGATATGTCTGTGATGGACGTTATACATGGACTTTGGTTGATTGCCTTCGTTTGGTACTCTGGGTCAACATTCTCTCCCTGACTGTTTGCAGGCAGTAGGGGCAGAGGCAACGGTGGTGGCAACCTGGCATTGGGGGTAGATAATAGTGACTTCTGGAGGCACTCTGAGCCAAAGCTGCAGTGTTAAGACAATACAGAGCAGCATCACAGTATGAAGGGGTACAAACTGGGAGGGGACCATGGGTCCAGGATCTGTGCCTCAGTCCAGTGCATACGCAGAAGGGCCCCGAGTGCCGACTCTCCCTGACTTTCACACTGGAGGGATGAAGGCAGTGGTGATGACAGTTGGACAGGGCTCAGCAGTGACCACTAGTGTCTCCATGGTTAAAATCTGTGGGGTCAGAGTCTATGGCTTCCATCCTGTGGGTGCACAGACTCAACCCCTCTCCCTTTCCCTCCCTAAGCGACAAGTGGCATGTGCCTCACTCGGTGGTAATATGCAGAGGTACCATGCATCACCATTCCCTCTCTGGCCTGCATATGGCAGGGTCCAGGAAGCAGCGGTAGCCATCTAGAAGGACCCAGAAACAACTTTTGAGAGTTGGGACCTCAAAGGAGCTGTGCACCACTGTTGCAGTATTCAGACTTGGGTGGGACAACTGTACCTCACCTCATCAGAAGCCACAGGTTCAGGAGTCTGTGGCACCAGTTCTGTGGATGCATAGACTAACCCCACCTCTCTACTCTCTCAATAAGCCATGGATGCATAGACTAACCCCACCTCTCTACTCTCTCAATAAGCCATGGGCAACATGACCTCCACCTCGTGGGACACCTCAGAAGTGCCCTGCTTCCCTCTTCCTTCTCTGGCCCGCATGTGGCAGGGATGGAGGCAGTGGTGGCCGGGCTGCAGAAGGCCTGTCCTCTGACTCTGCAAGCTGAGGTCAAGCAGTGACTGGAGTGTTCAAGGCGGAGCAAGGCAGTTGCAGTCAGGGCACTTCATGAAGCAGGAAAGAGTACTTGACAGGGAGCAATGGAGGCCCCACACAGCACACTCAGCAGCAGCAGCATATGACATGGGGGCATGCATGAGCACTTAGCCTATTTCCCTGGCAGGGCACACGCAGCCAGGGCTGGACCAATAAGGGAGTCAGAGTCCACTGGGTTACCGGTGGGCAGGAGTAGTGCTTCTGTCCAGACTCTGGGTGACTTCCCGCATCTGGCTGGAGTTGTGGGGCAAAGAGGACTCTCCTGTGACCAGGGTATGCCATGGCAGATGTCTGGAGACCCAGGGGATCTCTCAGTCCCTTAACCCTTACCTTCATGGGGAATGCGCACATGGTTCCTCTCTTGGGCTGACTCTGCAGGCTGCCCAGGATTGCTGCCCCCTGCACTTGTTGGTCCCAGACGCTTCTCCAATGAACTTCAGTGTGGTCTTCCACACAGCCCCCTAAAGTGCTAATATTTACCCTTTCAGACCCTTTCCTTAGAGAGAGGTTCTCACTAGCTGCTTCTGGTTCATCATCCTGAACTGGAATCTTCTCCCCCACCAAAAATAGTTTACTTTAGCTCTTTGAACATATTAAGACCATTGATTTAAGGTCTTTGTGTAGAAAGTCTAGGGTGGGAACTACCTCATCAAAATTTCTGTTAATTTTTTTTCATGGGTATAGGTCAGTTTCTCACCTCCTTTCGTGTCACTTAACTTTTACTTTAAAAACGGATGCTAAAATAATATAATGTGGTAATTCTCGCACTCAGATACTCTCCACTCACTGGGATTTGCTGTTGGTTGTAGTGCTGCTATTGCAGTTTGCTTGTATCCATCTTCCATTCATAAAGATTCAGTGGTGACCATGAGTTGCCCAAAACTTTCCTTATGTGAAAACATATATTGGTTGTTTAGGAGATTTTATTTTAAATTAACATGAAACAATGCTTCTTCTCTGGATATATTATGGTGTTCAGTGTCTCTAACGTTTAAGAGTTAAATATTTGACAAAAATGTTTCAATAGCATGGTCACTTGGAACTTGCCTGTTTTGAATACTTATCTGATTAAGAGTATTGGCCAGGTGCAGTGGCTCACACTTGTATCCCAGCAATTTGGGAGGCCATGGTGGGAGGATGCTTGAGTCCAGGAGTTCAAGATTAGCCTGGGCAATATAGCGAGATGGTGTTGCTACAAAAAGTAAGCCAAGTGTGGTGGCATGTGCCTATAGTCCCACAACTCACAAGACTGAGACAAATGAATCACCTTAGCCCAGGAAGTCAAGCCTGTAGTATGTATGAAACTGCACATCAGTCTGAGGTACAAAGTAAATTTCTAACTCAAAAAAAAACAAAGAATATCTAATAGTGATATTTTGAGTATACACACAAACGTCATGCCGTGGACTTTCCATGCCCTTTCTAAACACTGAAAACAGTCATTAATGCTTCCCAACTTAATATTATTAGAGTACCAGTTCCAGAACCTCAAGAAGCAATTCACATTGACATTTTTTAAAACTAATGAGTATAATGAAAATGGGTTGTTGTGTCCAACTGTGCTCGAGAAAGTGGTGGGAACAAAAAAAGAGCCGAATGCTCCGTATTCCCAGCTCAAGGACCACATACGGTACCTAAAACTATATATATCTGCCCTGTAAGAAACCTTTATCTGCTATAGCCAAAGGGTGGACTTTTTCTGAAAATGAAACCCAGAGTCTCATCATGATATTAGCACAAGTTGAATCTGCAACTTCGCAGGGTTTCTTCTGTTAAACTGAGGCACTTGCTGGGAAGAAATGAGATCCTGGAAGTTGGAATGGAAACAGGTGAAAAGATTCTGATGAGGCCTGGGGCACTGAACCTGAATCTTTAAGGCTTATAGAAATTGGCATTCCACCACTGTCTTAGAATAACCTTGCTTTGATAAACTAGAATATCTTTTCCTAAAGCAGTTGGCAAACACTCTTTTCTTGTTTATATTCTTATAACTGGACTCAAGTCCTAGAAGAGCATGAAGGATGAGGTAAAAAAGAAATGTGACCCATGAGGAAATATGCCATACGTCAGAAGAGCTGCATGAGTTTTGCCAATTTATACAGATATAAACCCAGGGAATGTGTGTAGAAATGCATAGAAAGACTCTGGGTTAAGGTATGAGGAACATAGAATTGTATCAGACCTAATTTTTGATGTGTACTTAATAAGCAGAGATGATACTAGACTGAGTGCTGCAGCTCAAGTGGATAGAAAGGTATTTCTTTGGTTCAACACCATAAGAAATGAAAGGTTGTCTGTAGTAAATGAAATTGAAATGCCAGAACTTCCTCGGCATACTATAGAGAAGGGAATCCCAAATCTAAGGGAGAATGGAATGTTATAGTGGATTTATCATGTAAAACATACACTAACACCCTAGAAAGGGCAATAATGCATACCTTTACCATGACTGTGAAAAATAAATTTATCAGCAAAGTCCCACCATTCTCAAAGAGCTCTGTGACTGTTCGTCTTTGTAGGTCTGAAATTACAGAGGGATTATTGGACTGAATTAAGATCCTTAGGTATAATGGGGAAAATTGGATCCCAGGGAGACAGGAACCAAGTTGCAGCACTAAATTTCCAAAGACAGGACAGGTGTGGTTACTGTACTGAAGGGTGGAGTCAAAAGGAGTCATCACAATAGTCTGACTCACTGAGACCCATGGTTTTAGATAGTTGATCATGGTTTCCCAGAAGAGAAAGACATGGAGAGTCTACCAAGCTCTTACTTGATCTGTATATGCAGAAGAGTTCTAGGTCAGCTGAACAGAAACAGAAACGTAATTTGCCACCCAAACGGAGTTGTGGTCCTTCAACCATTTCTCAGACTTAAGTTGATTCCTTTTACAGACCCAGAATCTTTTTTTGGTTATCCAGAATGGATAACCAAAAAAAGAACCTACTATTCTGTGAAACTTTATGAGTGGGGACCACCCCAAAACGTGGAGATTTTTATCAAAAGTTGTGCATCTATTCCTACATGTTTAAACTTCAATCACCTTGAGAGTCTTCTCTGTTTGATGCACCACACCTATTGAGATGCTTTCTCTGCTGCTCGAGATATTTTTTGAACTTGTCAATTCTGGATGCCTTTTCATGCATCATTTTTTGTTACATCCCTTCCATATTGGCAAATGCTTCTCTTTTAGATATTTTTTCATCCAGCAAAACAAAAAAAGTCACTTGATGTGAGATTAGGCGAATAATGAGGATGGGGCACAGGGGTCACATTGTTTTGGGTCAAAAAATGCTGAACACTCAGCACGTCGTGGGTCACTCGCAAATCACCCATCATTTAATGGGAAAACATGTCTAAAGAATCTCAAAAAAAAACCCCATTCATTGTAGTGGGACACAGCCTCTCACAACAATGGTGGCTAGTCCACTGATGCCACAGGTTTCTAGAATATATGCCTAATGGAGAAAGTCTGTACTACAAGAAGACTGCTCTCCCAAAAGTAATTTTGGATTTTTTCGTGCCACCTGCCACTTTTAATCTTTCTCTCAGTCATGCTGAACCAGACTGACAGTTCTTCCCCAGGGTGATAGTACACTTGGGAAAGGAAATACTGTGACCCTTTGAGTATTGCTGGATACAGATGCCAAACTAACATGAATTCCAGGAAACCCAAAATGTCACGAGGCAGAGTAGAGCTTTATAGAGGTCAGGTGATCAGTGAAGTTTTTAGCTGTAAACATCTCACAGTGGGCCCAGTTAACCCCAAAGCTCATCCTCTGATTACTTCCCCAGTTCCAGAAAACTTATGTGGAACAGACATATTCATCAGCTGGGAAATCCCCACATTGACTCTCTGATCTGTGAAGTGGGCTA